>NW_015512061.1:0-1389 GCF_001515645.1 Sinocyclocheilus grahami | reverse complement strand
TCTGCTGAACACAAAAGAAGATATTTTGAAAAATGTTGGTAACCATTGACTTCCCTAGTATTTTTTCCCCCATGCCATAGAACTCAGTGGCTACCTTCAACTGTTTGGTTAACAAAATTCTACAGAATATCTTCACTTGTGTTTAACAGTTGAAATAATTTCATTCAGGTTTGCAACAATATGAGGGTGAGTAAATTATGGCAACATTTTCATTTTGGAGAGAACTATCCCTTCAAGAGCAAGATCACATTAATTCCTGTTAGTTTTACATAATAATGCCATTAAATATGAAGTGTGTCATTTCTGCTTTGCTATTGGCCCTAGCATGTGTTTACTTTGTGTAATTTGTTTTACAGGGGAGGCTCTCCTGGAAAGTCATACCGTGGTAGACTTTGTATACTGTTCTCCTTCTCTGCGCTGCGTGCAAACAGCTTATAATATCCTCAAAGGTAAAACAGCACCTCCTTTGCTCTTTTATTTTTGTTATGTTCATTCACAAATCAGTTTTTACTGCATTAGCCATGCCCATTTACACCCCTAAATCAATTACTTCCCATGTGCCTCTTTTTCCGTTATGGATTGTATGTCTCAGGTCTTCAAAAGGATGGGAAGACTAAGATCAGAGTTGAGCCAGGCTTGTTTGAGTGGACTAAATGGGTGCCGGGGACCTCATTACCCGCCTGGATCCCTCCTGCAGACCTGGCGGCTGCTAACATATGTGTGGATACAACATACAGGTATTTTATTAGCCGTTCAATGAACTATACATCCTTTTTGCTACACTTTTAGATTGTAATGTTTCTGAATGATAGCATTATTTATTGTTTACGAGATTGTTTTATGTCTCCTTTTGATTTCATGAATATCTTCTTGCAGTGAAAGGAATTATGAATTATTATTAAGTCATCTTGTTCCCCTCTAGACCTCATATACCCGTCAGTAAACTGGCCGTATCAGAGTCCTATGAAACATACATCAGTCGCAGCTTCCAAGTGACGCGTGAAATACTGTCAGAGTGCAATAATCTGGGTAGGTCATGAGCGGGTACTTATTTTTTTTTGTCTGAATCTATACTGATTTAAAGGTTTTATGCTTTAAGACATTTTATGTTTACCATGTTTCCATGTGGTGTCCAACAGGAAATACAGTGCTGATTGTGGCCCATGCTTCCTCTCTGGAGGCTTGTACTAGGCAGATACAGGGTCTGACCCCACAGAACTCTAAAGACTTTGTGCAAGTGGTCAGAAAGGTCAGATCTCTTCAGATCTCAGATGTCGATTTTTTTTCCAAATATTTAATTTCTAGAATTGTTTATATATATATATATAAAAACTAAAGTAATTTCTGCTGAAAATTCAGCTTTGTCATCACAGGAATAAATTACATTTT
>NW_015512060.1:8681-9462 GCF_001515645.1 Sinocyclocheilus grahami | reverse complement strand
TGAAGTGTCTGGTGTTTCTCTGTGTGTGTCCTGAGATCATGATGTTTGACAGTATCCACACTGTCATAGATATCTATCATCATCTCCACTCTTTCTCCTCTCTCCTCAGTCCACGTCATCACATCATCATAAATAACTTGGGCTATCTCTGATCTCTCAGTGTTGTACATTGTATCTCTGTGTTAATCCTGTAGGTTGTTCTAGTTTCAGATTGTTCAGGCTTCACTTGCTTTAAATTTCATCAGCGAGTCTTTAAAACTGAAGCTGGAACTAAACTCAAAATGAAACTGTCAATGTGTGAATCATGTGACATTCAAGCTGCCAGGACAGGAAGGTGTGAGAGGTGACTATTAAAAACAAGGGTCTAAAGATGGATCATATATAATCATGAGTGGCCAGTTGTTCAAAAAGCTTCATCTGGATCAGAATGAGCTGGATTTGGAAATCACATGTTTTGCTATCCAGGATCAGGTTTTTCTTTCCGGCTGGTTTTACAAAGAAATATTGGATTGGATTATGATCCAGATACACACTTTTTCAGATGACCAAATCTGGATTACTAGAGCTCTACGGAGCCCCTAACATGGTGATGAAAAAAAATGAGATGGAAAAAATAATATGCCAATGCTTTTCCATTCTCTTAGAAAGAAGTTTTGCATTGCATTTACACAAATAACTACTTCTGACTGGTTCGTCTCTGATGATTGTGCCAATGTAGTTCACAAACAGCGATTTAAAAAAAAACATTTTAAATTAAATATAATATTTTTGTTTTATATTG
>NW_015512060.1:4347-7135 GCF_001515645.1 Sinocyclocheilus grahami | reverse complement strand
TGCAACTTCACACCATGAAATTCACATTTATCAGGGAGATTAAATTACTCTTCTAAATCTTTACGACATCTTTGAAAATGTCCCTAGAAATATCGTCCAGATTTTCTTTGAAACCCCAAGGTATAATTTGACACCTGCGGGCAATACTGAGACCAACATTTGATCTGTGCCCACATACTGCAGCTGTTAACAGAGGAACATGGAACATGTTTGCACCAGAAACATGCATCAGCTTCACATGACCCTGTTCTTGTGTTGTTCTTCCATTTATACATTCATTATTGAATCATTCATCCGTAAATACAAGCTCACATTCCACTGTATTAAAACAGGACATAAAATTAATCATCTAAAAATCAGTTTCCTGTCTTCTACTGCATATGTTTCACTTCACAACCCTGACAGAAAACAAATAAACAAACCAAAATAAACACAAAGGTGGTCACTAGCCCACACACACACTAGCAACCACACACACTCACATACAGTACAAAACACACTTGTGCTGTCTCTATGGGCTATTTATATAAAAGAAACACCCTCTATTCTATTCTTTCACTTTTCCTCTATTATTTTAAAGTCCCTCCCTCTTGCTTCTGCTTTTTGTTTCCACTCAACAGACATATATTTCGCCCGCCTCATAATCTCTGTACTGTAGCATGTTTAGTCTGTCCTCTATTTAATATCTATTATGCGGTAATCTTCAGATTAGATATAATTCACTTATTCATCAACTGCCTGTTAGTGTTTACTCACATTTATTAATTCAGCTAATACTTTTATGCATAGTGAGGAATGCTACACAAACCGTGAAATGTCTTCACAAATGAATTATCTTTATATATTAATTAAAAAGTAATGTTTTTTAATGCTTTTTGTTTCTACCAATTACATATTCATATGTTGTGTAAATATATAAATATATATATAAGCAAATAAAGTTTTTATGAAGTGTTAAACTTTTGTGGTTTCATTATATATATTTTTTTATTAATTTATTTATTTTTATCTTGATGCACATACTGTAGTTATCTCGGTTGTTTATGATATTGCTAATAACCACACCCTTTATTATGAAGGACAACTATTAGTCCATGCTGAAGACATCAGTGCCACTAATTACCTCAGATTAGCACAGTCTCTCCGACAATGATAATGTCCTGACCAAAGCTTATTAGGGAGCTTAATCATTAGAGGTCTGTTTAAGAGCTGATGACCCTCCATATGCAGAGTAGGCATTTCTAAAAAAAAATTTTTTTGCAAAATACCAAAAAGATGACTCATATATTCAAGTAATTAAATGCATTAAATAAATACAACCAAAATGGAACACTTATATAAATTATTCATTCAAATGGTTTAAAAAAATAGCAAATATGTGAAGATATTTACTGAAAGGCTTATTACTTGACATCTAAGGGGGTTAATATTTTAGGACATGATCTTTTTTATATGTGCATACTCTCATTAAATTGCTCCCTAGTTTTGAGTATGAATACACAACACAGAAGTACTTTGAGTCTGCCAAGTACAAAACAAGAAATGCAAGGAAATGAGCTTTAAACATGCATTTCCTGCCAGTCACTTACTTTGATTTTGAACTGGCTGAGGACAATAAGGGACAAATCAACTACCTTCATTCCCTCGTTAACAGGAAAACAGCACACATGACGGAATGTTACAAACATTCCAGTCGAATCCATGAGCTTTAACGGATGATTCAACAAGAGGCACAAACTTGAAATTCATTATACACGTTTTATTCATAAAAGCATCATACAACAGGGTTTTTTCCACAAGGTTATGTCAAAATAAAAAATTCATCTGGCACACATTTCATTATAGCTCACACGCGCAGTATCTCATCTGTCGAAGCTGCCGCCTATTAATTGGACGTCCCTTTTCCCCGACAACATTTGTCAACTGCCATCTGTCTGTCTGAGTGCACCCCCCTCCATGTTTTCGTCTACCCCAAAACACCCACCTCCCCCCTGAAAGTCTTTAATCAAGCTGCAACACTTCTTCTCAAGTAAGACACCCATCCCTCCCTCCCCTATCTTAAAGGTTTAGATAAGACAGACTGGCCACCAGGGTTCTTATCTCTGCCCCTTATGAACAAGTGCTTAAAGGATGAAAAATAAACAAGCAACCGAGAAAAACAAGACAGTAAGGAGCATGGTTAAATGCACTAATACAGTTTCAAAAGTAAAGAGTCCATAAATTACTCTCAAACCCCTCTGCGGACCACCCACCACCCTGCAGCTCCATGTAAGTCTATGAAGCTCCAGAGGCAAATCTGGGGCCACAAGAGATGCAGAAAAGCCCTCGCTCGTTCTCCCCAACGTACATTCAACTCTGTCCCGCACGTCTGGAGTGCAGCTGTCGGAGGAAGTCTGCTCTCCGTAGGTGGCTCCGGTCTGCTTGTGGTCTCCAGAACAAACAGACTGCATCAAGTTATTCCGAATCAGAACATTCCCCTTTGCAGTTCACAGAGTACCTATGTATAGTCCCGGGACAGGGGAAACTGGTTCCTCAAGTTCCCACAGTCAGATACAAAAGGAAAGTCTGCTTGAGTTATCTTTGAGTTCTTGTGAAGGATGTAACAGTTTGAGGGTAGTTGCTGACTTGTTATCCCAAATCTGCGTCACCCTTCCACCCACCTCCTCACACCTTAGTAGCCAGCGACTGGGCCTCGGTCTTCTGTGAAGAAAGGGAGCTGGCGGGACTGGCGTGAAGGGCTTTTTTCAGGTTGAGGAGGCAGAGGCACTGGGAGCGGAAGCGGAGGTCA
>NW_015512060.1:0-965 GCF_001515645.1 Sinocyclocheilus grahami | reverse complement strand
TTGCATGAAAATGTAAGTGTTTTTTCCAAAAAAATATTGCAGGGGAAAAATGATTTAAATGTATAATCCGAGGTCAACAAGAGAACGAGATCAGCTAGGATATTAGCTAGACAAAGACAACAGCAGAGAGGCAAGGTTTCTTTCACAGAGGAAATCCCACTGTAAATGGCACGTATCAGCCAGAGCATTTGGCTCAGCAGTATAACTGTCTCAGAGTGAAGAAGCAGACGGGAGGTTTCACTCGGCACCCTTCCTCGTCTCTCAGCGATGAGGCGTCAGTGGCGCCAAGGACCTGACCCGCTCAGACACAACTATCCCTCCCTGACCCCATCCTACACACACACACGTGCACCGGTCAGGCATGGGACGGGAGGCTGCAGCGTTTGTAAGTTCAAGAGGTGTGATCATTAAAATGACTCAACATGTGCTGGAAACTTGTGGTTGCTGGCAGTCGAAATTTCTATAACTCCCTCTAAACATTGTGTACATGGACACAAGCTCTTTTTGGTAGTTCTGAGCAGGAATTCCATTTAAATTTACATTGTGCCTCCCATTAAATTAACACTCTTCAAACAAAATAAAGGCTCCAAATGGGTGTTTTCACATAGATGAACCATTTTTGAGTGAAGTTCTTAAAAGTGAAGAACCTTTGAATAATCTAAAGAACCCTTTTCCACTGTAAAGAACCTTTTGTTTAATTTAAAGATCCCATGGATGTTAAAGGTTCTTCATGGAACCTTTGATTCCAATAAGGAACCTTTACTTTTAGGAGCGTAGTTAATTTGTCATATATTCTTTATTGAAAAGAGCACTGATAAATCAGTCTCGAGCTACCCCCTCCAAATACACACATCACAGGTGACACTGGACTTATCTCCCCTTGATTTTAACAGGATAGATATGATAATGGGACAAATGGTATAGATAGATATGCAAATGCTTGACAAAAGCAACTGGGGGTCTAA
>NW_015512059.1:8858-9465 GCF_001515645.1 Sinocyclocheilus grahami | reverse complement strand
ACCATGCAATAATTCTGCTGTGATTTAAACTCAGAGGGCACGAGCCTGCTTTAAATGACCAGGTGACACTCATTTAACACTCATTCTTTACTCGAATTCAATGCGCTTCCCTCCTCGAGTCCTCTTACCTGTGCAGGATTCTCCCATTTCCTGAGGAAATCTTCTCTGGCGAAGGCCAGAAACTCTTTGACTGTGGGAAGAGAGAGAAAGTACATGAACTTAACTTCACAAGCAGTAACATCATATTTGATTTCTAATGATCAACATGAACAAAGCATTGCTAAAAACCTGTTGTACACAACCTGTCTCCTTTCTAAATCTTTACTTATTTGTATAATACTGAAGCAACTCCGGTTTACTTGATTATCCAGACATCTTTTGGGGTTTTTTTGTTGAAAAGTCATGTTAAAACGTGAGTCTCAAATATGATTGCATTATATGCTTTAATCATAAAACTAATCATTTAAATACCATCTTACTAAGACATTATTGGAGATACAGAGTGACAACTGATATTTATATCATTTACAGTGTTATGATCAGTGTTGTGGGTAACGCATTACAAGTAACGTGGGTTACGTAATCAGATTACTTTTTTCAAGTAACT
>NW_015512059.1:0-875 GCF_001515645.1 Sinocyclocheilus grahami | reverse complement strand
GTAACGACTAACCCACCTGAAACACAAACATATGCCTGCCTGCAGGAACTGGGCCGACCAGAACCGAGTCCAGGACCTGGTCATACTCCTCACTCTCCGCCGAGCCCACGTAGATGATCTTCCACTCCAGATCTGAGAGGCAGAAACCGAGAGATAAGCTATTCTTGTTTCTAACACTAAATAGATAGACTAACAATACCAAACAATGAGCATTTAGTGCAAAATTACAAGGATGTAAGTTTACATGCTTCAAAAACTGAACATCCTTTGAAGTCCTTATATTATGTATTCCAGGTTTCATACTTGATTATGATTTGTGGAGTATCATTTGAGGTTTTGTAGAACAAACGTGACAATTCCATAACACAAGGTTAACCAAAAACCTTTTTCTATTTATAAATCAAACACTGCTATTTTTAAAAGGTGGGTAATATAGCTCTGTTGTAATAATTTGAATGGGCGTATTATTTGGCCATTAAGTGTCATATCACTAATCATTGCTAAAATGGTGGATATAAGTGAAAACAATAAGATAAAAATATTCTTCAGTACGTTTAGTGAAAAACTATGGAAACATGCCTAGATAAAGCTGTCTTTCTTTTAAAACTATGATAACAATTATCGTAGTAAAATATGATCAATTTAGCAAACAAAATAGAGGATAACTAATATAAATGTAAGGTGTTTTACGACACCAAGGTGCAAGTTCTGCCCCAAATTATTTATTTATTTTTGTTTTGAAGAAATTATTGAACATTACAATACATTTTAACAATCAAGTCCACATGCACAAGAAATCTGAGAACAATCTGTAAGACAGCATTTAAGAGAAGAAAAAAATAAAATAAAATAATAATAATAAATTCTGCCCCAAA
>NW_015512058.1:7832-9465 GCF_001515645.1 Sinocyclocheilus grahami | reverse complement strand
AGATCGGATAGGGAAAGCTCTGGCTTCGTGTGGACGTAGCCTTAAGGAGCTTTATGTCAAGAACACACTTTCGACTTGCTGCTTCAATATTACATGAATCAATTCTTTGCCATTAACAGTCGAGATTGTTCTCTTAGTATTATTATCGGTTGTTTTAAAATTGTCATTGTTCTTATATGATGACAGGGAGTTTATAGGCTTTTGACTGACTGTGAATGACTGGTATTACAGCAGTAACAGTGTCTTTCCTCAGATAACTCAGGCTAAGCAGACAAATGACAACAAATATGTGTATGTATATGTGACTCGATCAGAGAGATATTTTTGTCAGGACCCACATACCTTTCTGTTAAGCCTTTGCTTGATTTCCCTTCTCTCCTCTTGCTCTGTCTGGTCATTCTTTTCTGCAAATCCACCCCAAAAAAAAAAATCACAGATGAGAAAAAGCATGTACACAGTCCACAGAGGTACAGATTAACTTTGAAGTTTTAATCCAGCACACAACACAAAGATCATGCTTACACTCCACAGCACTTACACTCATGCACTACTGCTGGAATATCTAGCAAGTCAGTTTTCCTCCTGATTCAAATGTCAATTTATTCAATATGCATACTGCATTTTTAAATAAAATAAACCAACATTCTTATGACGTTTTAATCAAATCTCTCATGGCCTGGTTCCATGTCTAGCTCATGTTTAAATCAGATCTCTTGAACATCTGTGTCCGCAGCTGTCCTGAAGACCCCTGCGCATATCACCAGAGCACCAGATTACTGCATTTCTTTAATAGGCTTTATCCTTTCACAGCACAGGATAACATTGTTCTCTTATATTTCCCTCTGTCAAATATGTGGATTATCTGAATCTGTGCTGCGAAGGACTTAGCGTGGGAAAATATGGGACGCACGTGTCTTATCTAGTATGATGAAACTAGGATAAACGCATTTAATGTTCTGTCACTTCAGGACTCATTGCTTGTCCTTGCTTTGACTAACATCTTGTCTCAAATCGCAGTTCTTGGAGAGTGAGCGAGCGTCTGGAGCATGTGCACAGGAGAGATCAGCCGAAGTCAGCAGACAGCTGCTCAGAGTCAGAGGACACAGGTGCCGCGGCCCAAGATAGAGGCCTCGGCTAAACCCCATCACAAGTGTGCTGGGCACACATGCTAGAAATACATTAAAATTCCATTTACACTAATGAAGAAAAGCCTAAACACAAAAAGGTTTTTCTTGTAAAGTTCACTAATTATTTAAATCATGTGAAAATCATCACACTATTACAGAGCAATTAAATGAAACAGTGAAATTACTCTGTTTGACTCAGACGGTGATCATGTGCAGACCTGTGTAATCTCTGCCACTCCGTCTCAATCTGTAATCGCTCATATTATTGTGTCGAGCTCCAGACGGATTGCATCTATAATCTCCCTATTCCAAATGAGCTGAAATTACATTTACGCCTCCCTCAGATTTATCCAGTTTTTTTGTGTGTGTGGATTGTTTTGATTTTTTTAGAAATATAGAGACCTGTTACAGAAGAAATACGGAATCTAACTTTTACCATAGAAATACACTTAAAAATATTTAGTTTTCACTCAGAAATCGGCAGTTAATTTCACAAACAACTACAA
>NW_015512058.1:7017-7319 GCF_001515645.1 Sinocyclocheilus grahami | reverse complement strand
AAAAAAAAATGTATTGGGTGCTCACATTGTATGCGAATATAATTGCAACCTGATATAGCCTACTCATCAAAACTTTATAACCTCAAACTGTTCATTAGACTACATGGAATATTTGTACTTCAACTTCACACTGGTGAGAAAAAAATATATAGTGTCAAACTAAAAAGAAAAGGTGACCATTCGCAGCAAAATTCAAGTGAACACAGTTGTGATCTATTTCTATTTGAGCTAACTCTTATAAATTACGTTTGCGATGTATCCTAATCAGTGTTGGGGAAAGTTACTTTTAAAAGTAATACATT
>NW_015512058.1:1842-2983 GCF_001515645.1 Sinocyclocheilus grahami | reverse complement strand
AAGAAACATTTCTGATTATTATCAATGTTGAAAACAGATGTGCTGGCTAATATATTTGTGGAAAATTTCTTTTTTTTCTTGAAGAACAGCATCAATTGTGTAACCACATCTAACCAGTGTGGAGCCCATGCCTTGATTTTTTTCTGTATTTTTCTTGCATTAAGTGTTTGAGTCTACATAGCAACACTAGCTGTTTGAAATGATCCTCTCACATTAAAATCAACATATATGACAAATAGAAAGGTAGCCGAATATTGAACCATATTCAAAATGCCGTACTTACTGTCCTATTTAGTAAATATATAAATAAAGGCGTAGACATGAAAGCAATTTTATTCATGGCTCGCTTTTAATAATTCATCAAACCTCTCGGCTGACCCCAAGTCTGCTCTTTAGAACAGAGCAACATGTGAGACAAAGAGCTGGTGGCCTCGGTCTGTCCCTGCATAACCCACTACAGGAACAACATGAGGTCTGATCTTCAAACGCCTCCACATCTATAGTCACTCTAAAGTGTGATATGGTCTGAACAGGCGCCCGCTGTGCTTCTCCTCTGATGTACTTCAGAAACGCATGACAGCTGTGAGGCAACAAATGCGACTGATTCATTACAAGAAAATGAATTTACTGGCCCGCTTTTAAGAGAGGACGCTTGGCTTACCTCAAATGCATTATAAATACTATGAGAAAGCATCTTTTCTTCAATCTTCAAGTTGGGTACATTGGAGCCAAACAAGACACTAATTGCTCCATGCATTATTTTTGACCCATTCAGCTCTTTCCTTAAATAGATGCTATCCTCATGAGGCCAGAACTGGGAATGAACACAAATCGATTTGCTGTTGGGTTGAAACAATGTCTGCCACGGGAGGAACTGTCTATTTGTGGCCCACATAGCAACTCAGCCCTTTCCAGTGATTGATTTTCCAATACTGGGATTTTTATTGGAACCAGTTCGGTCGATTGGTGCTATTTTAGAATAGTACTATACTACATCTGTTCAGCTTTCAAAATATCACCCATTTCTTGTATGCTGTTTTGTAAACTGTCAGAATGTACCATTTTTTTTTACACTTCTGTTTATACTCTTTGGAATAACATGCACAGCTCAATCGTTCACAGCAAGAAAAGGAATATATAT
>NW_015512058.1:0-829 GCF_001515645.1 Sinocyclocheilus grahami | reverse complement strand
GGTATTTTTATTAAGTACATAAATATATAACTGTATTTGTAGTATGCTTAGCATGAAATAAATGCATTTCAAATACATTTTAGTACATTTATTTTTCACTAGGGTTTACAATTGCTGGAGCAGTGCGAGCCTATCAGTGCCAAAACTCCTGTTATAACCAATGACACAGAATTTTTACACAATTGCTATAAATTGATGGCATTCCTTACAGTGGTTGAACATGACTTCTGTCATGGCAAAGATGCTGATGATGAGTCTTCCTTGTTGACTTATTTGTATAAAACAGGTGAGAAAATCCCACAGACTAACAATATCTAGTGTAGATACCAGAATATGACTTGGGAGCTGCTCTTTTGACTTCACTCAGTAAGCAACCACCTAGCAACTACCCAGATCTCCCTAGCAACCCATAAGTGAATTGTATCATATGCTTGTACTGAATGTTTTGTTTCTGAGTTGAAGGTAGAAATTGTGCCTTGAATTGCAGGTTGTACTGTACAGAGGATTCCTGAGGAACCACGATTAATATTTTAGCAGTTAAAAGAGAGACTCCCCCACATTGCCACCAGAAACAAAAAAACACATCCAGCCACTGTTGCCTAGCAACTGCAGCAGCCATTGAAAGCTGTGGAGAGGGTAATGAGCCCAGCGTGCACCGAGCTGGAGTCTGAGTCGTGAGTCGTGATGTGGGCTAAAAATGGTTGCTTCTATAAATAGCAACTGACTGGATTTCTACATTGGGCGTTTTCTGGAAGAAGGAACTATTCCAGGCTATATATTCCCCTGCATTGTGCACTACAGCATGACATTCATGTGATGGGTGTCTATT
>NW_015512057.1:8759-9467 GCF_001515645.1 Sinocyclocheilus grahami | reverse complement strand
ATTCTTAAATTTAGGCCTTTTTTGAGTGAACACTTATACTAATGAATGCCTTTACATGCATTTTAATCGCTTCTTTGATTAGACACATAAGCCATTCACGAATAGCATCCAAAAAAATATTACATTAGAAAATAAGAAAATGAACTCAAAATCCATATGAATGGAAGGTAAGCAAATAGTCACAGAGGTCAAATCTTGTTTTTGTTTCAAACAAGCCACATTGGATAACACTATCACACGTTATATTGACTGTAAGTCCCTCTGCACATCTTAAACATTTGCCTGAGCACATTTGATGGTTATTTAAAGAGAAAGCCATGGATTTTTCATTCCATTGAAGATAATGGTAAATCAATAAGCTTGTATTCAAATCATCCAGCCGATGAGGTGTATAAAAGTAACCAGAGGTAAAAACAGGATAGTTATTTTCTTTAAAATAGATGCTTTGTGATGTTTAAAGTATTATTTTCCAGCACAAATTTCCTGTATGTGAGTTACTTGCTAAATTGCAATGAGGGTCACAATAGCTGTCTGCCATAAATCAATACAAGACTGAAGAAGTTTACAAGCACAGCTCAATTACAGCATGAATGCCTCTGGAAAACATGAACGGAGGTGTTCTGGCTTGCTGTTTTTGTTCCCACAATGAACTCTTTCTGCTGGCAGGCCAGACTTCTGTTTCTCCGGTTCTCTTTGATTCTCTGTGCA
>NW_015512057.1:4666-5712 GCF_001515645.1 Sinocyclocheilus grahami | reverse complement strand
TGTGTGTGTGTGTGTTTAAATATAAAAAAATATAAATAATAAATAAAATATGTAAAAATATACAATCTACTCCACAAACCTGCAGTTTTAAAGTTTGTGTTTTTCACATGAACTTGTGTTTCAAGTGTCCTGCATTTACATACTTATGAATGGTAAGTTGTTCTGTGAACGGGACAGTTTATGAACTAAAATTGATATTAAATACAATGACTGTGTGAACGCAGGCTATGCGTGTGCATGTGTTTTTAGCTGAAGAAATGACTGCTTGTGCTCTTATTCCCAGGGTACGTTATTATGTCCAACACACTCACATACTCACTTACACAAACATACATTGATATGAAACAAATGCAAGAGGGAAGCAGCTGCCAAACAGCTGTATGTAGGGGGCCAGCTGTCCACCGCACAACTCTCAATACATAGAGGCCAAACTGCAGATGCATCACTTTCCAAATAAAAAAATGCTGAATGTAAAAAAACTTACCAATATATACACTTTCAATATATACATCAATAATTTCATTGCATTAAAGCATAGGTCTTCAACCATGCTTTTGGGGACCCACTGTCCAGCAAATTTTCTTTTTAACATTTTCCAGCTCACCTGGCTTGTGCTTTTTTAAGTGATCCCGAAGAGCTTGATTAGCTGGTGCAGGTGTGTTCGATTAGGTTTATAGCTATGCATTAGATAATTGTTGGGGTTGGAATGATGAAACAATATAGATACTGTTCAAAATTAAGACAAAAGGTCTTTTTTGGTAGTGAAACTTTAGTAGAACAGTTAATATGATAAACTACAACTGTGGTTACACTGAAAAAGGTAGGATCTAAATGAAGTGGTTTGATTCAAATCAAAAGTATTATTTAACATCACTGAATAAACTTATATAGATTAATCTATGAACAACTGTTTTTTATGGGTGGTTAAATCAAATAGCTCTTTTAACAGTGTCCTGTATTCTTGTAGGACATTATAGTTAACCAAAACTAAAAACATGTTACTTGAAATAAAATAAACATTAAGATAAAATATACAAAAACTTAAA
>NW_015512057.1:0-416 GCF_001515645.1 Sinocyclocheilus grahami | reverse complement strand
AGAATCGTTTTGGATGAAAAGATTTACTAGATTGTTTATTGCGAATCCATTTATTAGAGTGACTTAGACTTTCCAATGCTACATATGAAAGAGAAAGAACCGTTTAGGACGTACCGATTTACTGGAATGATTTGAAATTTTGAGAGGAAGTTATGTACAGTACAGTACGCATGTACTATTCTGATGACGAAATTCGTGTCACCCTCGCGTACGTGTAAAAAGTGAAGTATACTTTAGGATGGCATGGCGATACGTCATGGGCGGGACAACGTATTGACCCGGTGGAAACAATGTTAGCTTCTGCTTCTTCAGTAAGCACTCTGTGTCTCTATCTCTCTTGACAGAGCGTGTGTGTGTGTTGTGCCAATGCACATTCTGATGATGTTGACTGTCCACATTATGAGTGGCTCTCGCTA
>NW_015512056.1:9257-9481 GCF_001515645.1 Sinocyclocheilus grahami | reverse complement strand
AAGGTATACCATGGCAGGAAGCAACAATATTGATTCTAGCTGCTAATTTTTCTCAGTCTGAGTATATGAGTCTCACTGGGTCAAAATTGCATTGCTGAAGTAAAAAAAAAATGTCTCACAGTTGTGTAAATCACATTTTAATACATTTAGAGATCATGTGAAATGCCAGTAAATACAGCGATAAACTAATAAACATTATAAACATGTATTTTACAACACATATT
>NW_015512056.1:6696-7902 GCF_001515645.1 Sinocyclocheilus grahami | reverse complement strand
TTTTGTTAATCTGTCAATGATTTAAGTGAAATATATTTAGTTTATGGGCCTATATATTCCTTTTTATGTAAGCCTATAGTTTTCTCCGTTCACAGAAGCGCTGCAGGTGCGTGTGATCTGTTGAATTTCTTACACTATCCTCGGATAAACTAACGCCGATGCATTGCCATTGCGCCATATGAATTCACAGCTGAGCTCCGGGCATTTCACTCACTGGATGCGTCAGCGTCACGTTTGCAGGCAGTACTACTTGAATACCTGATCGGTTGACAGCAAATTTCAAATATTAAATGGAACGATAATATAACGTTATTAATCGGTTAATGGCCATTTCAAATTTTCGATTCTGTTCGGAACTATAAAATTTGATTTAATTTCTGGTTCTGTTCCTCTCAAAATTTCATTCGTTTTCGGTTTTCATTTTCGTTGCTTGAACCGGTTCAGAGCCCTGGTTTTGATTTGCATCTATTGTCCTCATTCGTAAGTCGCTTTGGATAAAAGCATCTGCTAAATGACTAAATGTAAATGCATTCATTTAAAATTACATTGTATTAGCAATACTAAGTTCAAACAAGTTTAAAGTGAAACTGAAACAACCGTCAGATGGGAAATGTGCTATACAAATAATCTTGAGCCTCTCATTCAACACACAGGCAAATGTGTACGCTTTGTGCATGTTTTGCAGGCTTGAACTTAATTGCATTGACATTTCTTTGGAATATAAATTTCAGCATCAGGGTTTTTCTGGCTCAAAATGAAGTGGTGGTGGTACCATCCTGATTATGTGCACACATTGTACACACACTTTAACTGGCGGAAACAAACACTTTTTACATGCAACATATTTTAGGTGTTCTAATAAGTAGATGATTGAAGAAAGCAATAATTATCAAGTTACATTTTACAAAAACAAACCTGTTGAACATTAAATTAAATACAGCATAACTGCTAAAAGGGGCCCTTTTTATAAAATTAATACTACGGTTTCTCAAATCTCACTTCAAACCACCATCGAGTGTTTATAATAACTTCCGATTGCAATATAATGTGGATTTTTTTTTTTTAAATAAGTTATTTGTAGTCTTTTATATTAAGCTAGTTGCTTTGCATTTCTAATGTAAACATTCATTATTATGAAAATACCCCAAAACTCATGAAAATCACACAAACTATATACTATCGTAAGAGTGTGTTTATTAGCTTTGT
>NW_015512056.1:2604-5930 GCF_001515645.1 Sinocyclocheilus grahami | reverse complement strand
CATTTTAAATATGCTTTCATTAATATACATTTGTTAATATGTAGCGTTCAATATGAATGTACCACATTTCTGGCTAAATGCTATGTTTACAGTTCGTTTTAAAGCAGTAAATTCATGATGCTGATTTGTGGATCGAAAAGTCTAATACACAAATTATTTCTCGTTTTCAGCATCAGTTCTGTTAAGCATGTCGGTGCCGTTTCATCTCACTAAACTGGTTTAATCACAGAGATGCTTGTGGTTTGTAATGGAGAATTCTGGGCCAAAATTAAACTATGTGCAGAGAGAGACTGTCACTTTTATAATCACTGAATCGATCACTGCAGAGCAGCCTGAGCTCAGTGTCATAAATTATCCTTTCTAGACTGCATTAGCACTAATTTACACTGTCTGCATCTCAATAAAAAATTTTTTTTTTTTCTTAAAATAAATATTAATATTTAAAAAATAAGTAAATGCAATATGTTTTTTAAAGATGTAAATGGGTATGTTGCACACTACTGAAGGAAGCCGTATGCATGCTTGGTGGCATACTAGCTCAGAAAATTGCCTTTATTGCTGCTTTAGCTGAAATACAGTTTTTGTGTCTGTTTTTGGCAGTAGATTCTCACCCATGACCATTGACGGGGTCACCAGCCTGGCAGGCATCAATCTCCCGGGTCATGCTGGCACAGGCTGGTGCATTTTTGTGTATAATCTGGCGCCGGATGCTGACGAGAACATCCTCTGGCAGATGTTTGGCCCGTTTGGTGCGGTGACTAATGTAAAGGTCATACGAGACTTCAACACAAACAAGTGCAAAGGATTTGGCTTTGTGACCATGACAAACTACGACGAGGCTGCTGTAGCAATCGCCAGTTTGAATGGGTACCGGCTCGGGGACCGGGTTTTACAGGTCTCCTTCAAGACAAACAAAACACACAAGGCCTGACTGTGTGACATTATGCAAACGTGACTTTACATAGATGACAGGAAATATTTCATGTTTTTTTTTTGTTTTCTTTTGTTTTCTTAATAGTTTACGTTTTAAAACATGCGTTTAAAGATTTAAGTAGAATAACAGCTGACTGTTTAAGTTTGTTTATTTTGGTGTATAATGTCGAAGGTGACCTCCATGAGGCTGAGATGGAGAGCTTTCCCGTGTCGGTGTTCACGTCTCTCCTCATGAGTGTCTGCGGTGCAATCCACTGCATGTGTGTGCATGAATCTTTAGTTGAACTTTTTCAGTTTTCTTTGTGCTAATGACTATCTTTATGTTAAATATTTAAATAAGTATAAAACAAGATGTACATGTTCTTTTCTGTTTGAAATAATTTATTTTGTTTTTATTGTTCAGTACATCAATAAACATGTTGAAGGGAAGACATTCTGTATTTTGGTTGATGCTAATTTGTTCTTTTTATTGTATCTGCTAGGGCTGCACAATTAGGGGAAAATATTTAAAAAAAAATTTATATATATATATATATTAGAATTGAGTTATCTGTTTTTCAGCGAACATTGTGTAATTTTGTATCAACTCTAAGAAATGTTATTTTTGCGGTCACCGAAAATAACTTTCAGTACTAAAGGATCAAGCAAGATCAGGAGTCATTTAAAAGTGATCTGCCAGCAGTGATGGAATCAAAAACTTGTTGTTTGTCATGTCAAATACATCATGTGATTTGTGCACTCTGTAATTTTATTGTAAGTTTATTTTAACGGATAGAGACAGAATATCAACCAAAAAATCCAGAAAAAACACATTTTCTAATGGTTAGAAATTGATTTGCATTTCAGTGAGTGAAATAAGTATTTGATCCCCTGCTAACAATCAAGAATTCTGGCTCCCACAGATTGGTTAAGTGCCCATGTGGAACACGGATTAGTCCTGCAACTTTAAGAAGTTACTCCTAATGTCAGCTCGTTAGGTGTATAAGACGCCTGTCCACACAATCTGTATCTTCCATTCCAACCTCTCCCACCACCATGGGCAAGACCAAAGAGATGTCAGAGACAAGATTGTAGATCTGCACAAGCCTTGAATGGGCTACAAGACCATCAGCAAGAAGCTTGGCGAGAAGGAGAAAACTTTTGGTGCGATTATTCGAAAATGGAAGAAATACAAAATAACCATCAATCAGCCTCAATCTGGAGCTCCGTGCAAGATCTCGCCTCATGGGGTAAGGATGATCATGAGAAAGGTGAGGGATCAGCCCCGAACTACACGGGAGGAGCTTGTTAATGATCTTAAGGCAGTTGGGACCACAGTCACCAAGCAAAACATTGTGAACACTACTAATGGACTGAAAACCTGCAGCTCCCGCAAGGACACCCTGCTCAAGAAGGCACATATACAGGCCTGTTTAAAGTTTGCCAAAGAACATCTAAATGATTCGGAGAAGGCTTGGGAGAAAGTGCTGTGGTCAGATGAGACCAAAATTGAGCTCTTTGGCATTAACTCAACTCACTGTGTTTGGAGGGAGAGAAATGCTGACCAGTGGCGGCGTTTCACAAAACCATAGGTTATGGCGCACGCGCTGGGGGGGGGGGCTACAGGGGAAAAAAAAAAAAGAAGTTAATTAAACCACACTGCGTCGTCAGTGTTGGTATTGTATCAGATACTTGCACTTAACAGGCTGTATGAAAAACAAGCTCAAATGGAGTTAAGGTTTTTGGCCGGCGAATGAGGAGATCTGTTTTGTCTGTCAATAGAACTGCCGCATCTGAGGCAAGTGCATCGCATTATACGATTTCATCAACTTTTACAGGTTATATAACGTTAAATTATTGTTGCTATATGGGCGCTTAATTTTTCTTGTTTAAGGCCTACACTTGGCCAAAATCTCATGATATAAACGGTTAAGCGCTTTTGCACAGGATATTTAAAACATAGGCCTACAGAAGTATAGGCTATTGGCTAGACGGCAAATAACCTACTTTTCTGCTCTTCAAACACAAAAACATTAGCCTATTACAGACATAGTGTTTGAAGAAAACGCTTTACTATTCAAACATCAGTTATTTATTTACCCTTGCATTGTGAAAAAGCGGAGATCTGTCTCCAGGCTGTGCGCGGCGCATCAATCTGAATGGAGGCGGGGTGAAGTTACGAGGTTTTGCTGAGAGCTTGAGGATCCAGTAGCGTTACGAAGTTTTACTGACAAGCCCTTTGTAATACTTAGCATTCGTTAAATATTTGTAAAACCCTCTGATTTTTATTATTTAGTAACGAATTATAATAGAGATGTGAAGTTTGGACATTTTTCAAGGCACACCTGACTGGGCTAGGGCAGGGGTATGCAAGTTCGGTCCTAGAGAGCCGCATTCCTGCAGAGTTCAGCTCC
>NW_015512056.1:0-1127 GCF_001515645.1 Sinocyclocheilus grahami | reverse complement strand
TATGTAATTCAATCATAAAAGAGTAAACATGAATGAAATGTCAGACCTTCTTTCTCTCTGTAGGTTGTCTGGCTGTATGGTGTCAGAGGAAGGCTGTGGTTATGTGTCTTCAGCTCTGATTTCAAACCCCTCACACCTGAGAGAGCTGGATCTGAGCTACAATCACCCGGGAGATTCAGGCGGCCAGCTGCTCAACCACAAACTGCAGGATCCAACCTATAAACTGCAGCTACTCAAGTAAGTTGAGCGGTTATATTATTAAAATATAGATATATTATAGTTTTGTATTTTCTGAACTGCTCGAATGTGTAAGCACTCAACACCACAATCAGTGCAGGAAAACATGTCTGTTACTTGTAGTAGTTTTTTTTTTAACTGCAGATAACATGCAAAACATCCAAGTAAACCATAAACAAAAGATTTAGCACACATTGTGTAAAAGTTGCATTTAATGGTGCATGTAACAATAACAATGAACAATCAAGCATCATCACATCTATCTTGGAAGGAGAGGTTACCAGCACGTCACTTCCTCAAGGTGTCTTTACCACACCTTTCCCTAACTATAAGCAGAGCCTGTTTGGAGGCTTCACAATTCTGCCCTGCCTGGTGACGTACTGTCCAGCTGGCAGTGTTTGTTTGCTAGATGAAAGCTTTTAAGCAGTGATTGGGGCAAACTAGAGTGGTCAACAGGTCCATGCTCTTCATCACTCAATGTCTCTGATATTTCAGTCCAGTGTTCATTGTCAGGCCTGTGACGGGCCTCATTGGCTTTTGCAGTCTACAACATAAGATCTTGGAGCACAATGCTGTCGCACAACGACACCAGGAGACCACTTATGATTTCCAGGATATGGTTGCATTCTTACTTCATCTCCAGGATTCAGAGCAGGTCGAGGACCACTTGCCCTCTTGCGGTCATGGTAGAACTTTTGGATGATTTTACTTTCGTCCAGTCGATGTTTCACTTTAAGAGGGTCATAAGCACTTGGTGTGAGCAACTGCCGAGCAGCAGGCAGGTTGTTACGGGGCCGTCTGCCCATTAGCAGCTGCACTGGTGAGCTGGTGACAGACTCTATCAGCGTTGTCCTGTAGTCGAGAAGAGCAAGATGTTTGTCTGTTGCCTT
>NW_015512055.1:8395-9472 GCF_001515645.1 Sinocyclocheilus grahami | reverse complement strand
TAACTCTAGGGGAGATGGAAAATGAGCCTATTTTCAAAAATAGTGTTCTTTAAGGGATAACTAGCTGGTCAATATCACAAAATAAACACTCATTGGGTGATTCAGCAACACAAAGTGTGGTTTATTTTGCAAAAATGACTAGCTTACTGTATGTTATCATGATTTTAGAGCTGTTCAGTTTGTGGTTCTAAAACCTGAAAGAGAATCAGCATTTTCAAGTCTTGACTTCCCTCTGGAGTTTCCTATGAGTTTTTGGTTTATGAGTAAAATAGAATCTGTGGTTTTGTTCTGTGACAAATTATAAACATCCACACGTGAATTTTGAATGTTGTTGTTGTTTTTTTTTTTTTATAAAACTTGCTAACAAGTTTCTAAATGTGGACTACATCTTAGAAGAATGTGAGTCTGCATGCTTGACGAATCTGAAAACGGTTGTAGTTCTTATTTAGCAACTTTAATTTTAAAGGCTGTTCAGAAAACCGGTAAGAAATTCTCTAGGGAAGCCATGATGACTTATCCGGACCAGCCTACAAATTGATATCATGACTGAACAGCTCTATTTACTGCTACTTACCAAATAAATAAATAAATGTACATAAAATATAATTATTTTGTTGCTTAAGGCAGGGGGCTGCAGGATGACTTTGAAAATAATTTCAACTATTATTATAAAATATTACATTTATTTAATATTATACATTTATATATTAGTATTAAATAATCTAACTTAATTAAAATGCTAAAAAACATCAAGGTGTAGAATTAGTATTTTATATATTTTTTTGCATATTATTATTATTGTTATTATTATTAACAACAACTGTTTGTTTAAATAATATACAGTTCTTAACTTCTGGAATCAAAATAATAAAGTAATAAAATCTGGTTAATTTAATATATGGACTCTCCCCAGTATGTGTTAATAAACATCATCATAAAATCATTAACAATGCAGGACCTTGACATATTTTTTTTATCTTATTTAAGCTTTATTAAACAAATTTATGAAGCAGGTCAATCCTAACTGACATATTTTGTTGCTATGCCACAACACACACACACATATATATATATATA
>NW_015512055.1:6498-7156 GCF_001515645.1 Sinocyclocheilus grahami | reverse complement strand
TTAAAGAATTTGTCTATAATTTATATATATATATATATATATATAATTGGTTTTATTTTAAATAATTCAATTTATTTAATATGAATGCATCAACCTACTTCTTAAAGTAACTTAACAACTGGACATTTTCTCTTATCTCTCTCTCTCTCTCTCTCTCTCTCTCTCTCTCTGTCTGTACTTATATAGGCTATATTTTATATTAATAACCATGCATGAAGCCATATTGGAAATGTAGATCATTCTAATTTAATTCATGTCGATGCTTCTTACCGTTAAGCACAGAACTGGGGACACGGATAGTGGCATTAAATTAGCATCATTTGAAACATCTGTTGCCGTGTAATTTGTCTAATCTTTCCTCAATTAATGTTTCCTAAAGGCCTATAGCAGCAGAACATCGTTCATGTTAAATTCCTGGGGTTTTTAGGCCTTAGGCGGCTACCACATAAATAATGCTAATAATGATAACTATTATTATTAATTATGAGAGCAATCATTTTTGCATTTATTCGCTTTCTCTTCACCTTCATGTTATTTTCTCTGAGAAATAATCTTATGTATCAGCAATGTGTCAAACCATACTGTGATAAAAAAAAAAAATCTCTAAAATACTAAAATGTTTAATATGCAAACGGAAATTACAAACCAGACTATAGAC
>NW_015512055.1:4212-5284 GCF_001515645.1 Sinocyclocheilus grahami | reverse complement strand
CCCAGCGACTTAACACTGCTTTTGTGCTCCAGGGTCACATTTGTATTTTTCTGTTTCTCAGATATGCCATTTTAAAGATACACTCTTAAAAATAAATACAATTGCATGGAGGAACCGCTTTGGGTTTCCCACAGAACCAAATGTTAAAAAAAGAACCATTTTTGAAGAACATTTTAATAATCTAAAGAACGTTTTTCCACTATAAATTGCCATGGATGTCCTTCATGGAACAAACAAACAATAAATAAACAGAACCTTTATTTTTAAGTGTATTTATTTTGAGAATTGCATATTATTCTCAACAATATCTAATTCGTTGATGCACCTGTGAGAAATCTGCATTGTAAGAAGGAGCCGATCGATCTCAGCAGGTGTTGTAGGTCAGTTGGCCGATATTTTCTAGCCTCCCGATGGCTCGATGGCCATCTCTCCATATCAGAGTCGTGCAGACAATCAACAACTTCCTACATAAACACATGTGAATGCATGGGATGCAGACCAAATGGAAGGGCAAGAGAGGAAAGGGCCACCACGCAGTTTACATGTTACCCAACAAGCAACGCGCCGGTCCCTCTCGGTTCAGGATGCGACGCGAATCCTCCTCATGTCAGGCGAAATGTGTTGAAGCGAAAGGCTGCCTTCCGTAGCTCTCTGAGCAGTCCTGTCTGCTGTGTGTTTGTTTCGATGCCGGTTTGCGAGCCCCCCGATTCTGGAGCACGGATTTGGCAGTCACAGCAAGTGATGACAGAGGCATTGGTGAGATCGCACCCGGAACCCCAGAGGACGCTACCGTTTCTGAGGAGGCAGAAGAAAGGAAGGCCTCTTAGACCGTCTCAGGCTTGGCTTCGAGCTTGTTCAAGCCATGCGGTTTGCTGCTTCTGTACACTCTTTAAAAATAAACCTTCCAAAATGAGGTTTTCGCAGTGATGCCATATAGAAGAACCATTTTTGGATGTCCAAAGAATCAACATCTTTTTCTTATTGTGAATAACATTTTATAATCTAAAAATCTTTTGTGCAATTAAAAGGTTCCATGGATTTTCCCAGCCAACCAAAATATGTTATAAAAAAA
>NW_015512055.1:0-493 GCF_001515645.1 Sinocyclocheilus grahami | reverse complement strand
GCAAAGCAGCTTCACAGAAAATGAAAGTTTCTACATTACATTTAGTAGTTTATCTCAGTCAAGGTGATGTCGATATGGCAGAAATGTACAGTAAAATCATGCAGCTAGTTAATGACATGTATTCAAACAGAAACGGTGAACACAATTAACAGCAATGATTATATGTTGCGATCATTTGGTAGTTTTGCATGTTGGTTCAGGGTTGTTGTCAGTCCTCAGAGGGGTTGGCGTCATCTCTCCTCAGGTCATCTCAGATCTTCATAAGAGGCTGGATCCAGACTGAAGCTTGTGTAATCTCTAATTCTTCAGGATGCAGAAACAGAAGAAAAAAAATAGAGAAAAATGAGCGTAGATGCTGTTCAAACCATTTCAAGCAAAGAATGATAATGTGCATTTGATCAGATATAACCAGACTACAAGGTTATGAGATACATAATGTGAAAGCTTAGCTAAAGAGGTGTGTCTTTAATCTAGATTTAAACAGAGAGAGTGT
>NW_015512054.1:6604-9474 GCF_001515645.1 Sinocyclocheilus grahami | reverse complement strand
ATTTCATCTGCACTTGCAAAATGATGCTGTTATGTGAACAAATGTTAAGAAATGTTAATTTGCTGCAATGTATTCCGCTTATCAATGGGAATTTTAAAAAAAGACAAGAAATCGAAATCAATTTTATTCCCGCCTGATTTCAAATTGACCCACTTGATGAATTTTAGACATTTATATCAGTCAACTGCTCTAAAGCTTTTTCTAGTGTGTAGGCAGCATTATACACACAAACATCTGTGCCTGCAGCTGTACGTAACCTGAGCACTTGCTTATTGATGTTGTTGTTGTTATTATTATTATTATATAATTCTTGGCCTTCAAGTTCACTCCTGATTTAAATAAAATCAAGAGAGAGCAAAGAGTGGGAAAGAGAGAGGCGTGTGTGTTGATAGAATTGTTGAACTGTATCTTTTCAAGTGTAGCGCTTCCTTCCCCAAATGATTAAAAAAGACTGTCCTATAATAAGCTAGTTTGTGTTGACAGCAGCCTAGCTAAAAAGGAATAAATGTTTTCTAAATCAACTCAACATTTAAATGAAAAAGAGCATGGCACATGCAGTGTGTACTAACTGTGCCAGTGTCCACATCCTCTGTTGAACATTCATTCACCACTTTAAAGGCTTAAAATCCACTATTTAACCACAAGACACGTATAGCTTTATTTTCTGGGTGTACAGTACGAACTTACTACAGAAATGTTACGTTTTGGGTGGGACCTATCAAATGGATCATCCCATTTTTTAAATAGCCGAAACAGAATGCAGTTACTTTACAGAAGTGATGGAAAGAAATTGTCAATAAATGATGGATCCTGCTATACAATTTATATTGTGGTATATCGGCAGCGTAATTTAAAAAAGTTTACTCACCAAACTGTGCAATAGATGGACACTTCCAGTGTAGACAGCTTTGTTGATTATAATGGAAGTGATTCAGTTTCTCATGTTGTGCTGAGTTGCATGCATCAAATATAGGCTCAAATTAACTGTAGGTTGCTTACGCTTGTCAAGCAATGTTGTGACTTGACATCAGTATGGCTTTTAACTGATGACCCCGTCACAGGTGTTTCTAACTCAAGTGTTGCAAAACGTGAAGCTGTTTTTTTTTTATCTTATCAACACCGGATTTATCATTTATTTACTTGTATTAAATAAGCATCAAACAAGTTCTCAAAACAAAATGAAAAACAACAAAAGCCAAATAAAACTAAAACACAAAATATGAAAAAATTTTAATAAAATGATTATGATAACATAAACTGCAGATGCCAACAAAGATATGGATGAAGCTAGCACATAACTATAATTTTGATTCATGGGGCCTAAAGTGTCTTATTTAAACAACATGATAGTAGTTGACAAATAGCAAGTTCCCCAATGAAAATTCACCTTGAAATTCAAAATGTCAGAGGAAGTGTTCAAACAGTTTGATGCAAGACAAAGAACAAAATTCAAACTCGGTTTTGGCACATCTTAATAGTTCATTAATGAGTGGGTGAAATCCTGCAGGTGCCCCCTGCACTCAACTGCACATATTTGAATGGGCTTGAGTACTAAAAAACACAAAAACCATCAGGTGTACATAAACTTAGAAGCACAACACTCCCTTCTCTCCTCTTGAGTGCACACATGGTGACATTTAAACGGGGACGGAACAAGGACACAGTAATTGCACAGCGACACAGAATGTGTGTGTGAACAGGAGGGTTGTGAATTATCAAGCACATGTGTTGCAGCTCACACAGATGAAAGCATTATTCTCTGTGGAGCAAATTGCCTCATTTCCGACCCATTTGAAAGCCAGCTCATCCCCATCAGCAACATACAGCAAAAATTACACACACGCGAGCACGCTCACATTCACATAAACGGTCCATTTAATTACCACAAAACTCCCAGCCACTCACACATGCAACTTCAGCCCCGCGGTTTTGGTGATGTCTTTTACTCACTGCCTCGGGGAAAAAAGTGCTGCTGCTGGAGAGGGCCAGTCAGCCAAGGGGACACGCAGAGGGTTTGTATTAGTGTTAAAGTCCATAAACAATGTTTTGTTACTTGATGTTCATTGGTAAGCTGTGTATCTGCATGTGTAATTTCCATTCATACTGAATGTGTTTATTGCAGTGTGGCGGCCCAGGTTCACACCGGGATGGGGAATGAATAATGCTTTGCCACCAGACCCATAAATTCAGCATCGTGTCTCACCTGTGCTGAATGTGCATTCATGAGTTGTCTATGAGGTCAGGAGGAACACAACACAGCCAGGCAGCCACTTAATCAATGACCACCTGATGCCAGGCCTTTGGACCTGCCGGCCACTCGCACAAACTATTCTTTCACTTCATACCAGAGCCCTTTTTTTGTGAGCTCCCTTACGAGCATGTATCATGGTGGTGTTACCATAGCAATATTCCATAGAATTAACATGTTTGAATACTACTGTGGTAACACTATAGTATTTTTTAAGTACCTTAAAGGGATAGTTCACCCAAAAATGAAAATTCTGTAATTAATTACTCACCCTCATTTTGTTTCAAACCCGTAAGACCTTTGTTCATCTTCGGAACACAAATTAAGATATTTTTGATGGAATCTGAGAGCTGTCTGACCCTGCATAGACAACAACGCAACTGAAACATTCCCAAGTCCAGAAACGTAGCAAGGAGATCTGTAAAATAATTCATGTGACATCAGTGGTTCATCCGCAATTATACGAAGCTACGAGAATACTTTTTGTGCACAAAAGAAAAAAAATAACGACTTTATTCAACAATTCTTCTCCTCCGCGTCACCCTAGCGCCATTTTGGAGAATATCTGCTAGACGTAAACAACGTATGCTGTTCTGTGTCAGCTGCGTCACACGGATACACT
>NW_015512054.1:0-629 GCF_001515645.1 Sinocyclocheilus grahami | reverse complement strand
TTCCGCTTATCAATGGGAATTTTAAAAAAAGACAAGAAATCGAAATCTATTTTATTCCCGCCTGATTTCAAATTGACCCACTTGATGAATTTTAGACATTTATATCAGTCAACTGCTCTAAAGCTTTTTCTAGTGTGTAGGCAGCATTATACACACAAACATCTGTGCCTGCAGCTGTACGTAACCTGAGCACTTGCTTATTGATGTTGTTGTTGTTATTATTATTATTATATAATTCTTGGCCTTCAAGTTCACTCCTGATTTAAATAAAATCAAGAGAGAGCAAAGAGTGGGAAAGAGAGAGGCGTGTGTGTTGATAGAATTGTTGAACTGTATCTTTTCAAGTGTAGCGCTTCCTTCCCCAAATGATTAAAAAAGACTGTCCTATAATAAGCTAGTTTGTGTTGACAGCAGCCTAGCTAAAAAGGAATAAATGTTTTCTAAATCAACTCAACATTTAAATGAAAAAGAGCATGGCACATGCAGTGTGTACTAACTGTGCCAGTGTCCACATCCTCTGTTGAACATTCATTCACCACTTTAAAGGCTTAAAATCCACTATTTAACCACAAGACACGTATAGCTTTATTTTCTGGGTGTACAGTACGAACTTACTACAGAAATGTTAC
>NW_015512053.1:9242-9474 GCF_001515645.1 Sinocyclocheilus grahami | reverse complement strand
TGAGAACTAACCAGTGCTGAAACGGGGTTTCATGACCCTTTAAATATATCAAAAGTGAAGTGAAGTGAAGGAACATCAGACTCTTCCAGTACGAACAGCTTTGTTGATTATCATGGAAGTGATCTAGTTTTATCAGGTGATGTAAACATTTTGTAACAATTCCAATAGTTCATCTAGAGTCACATGTGTGTCTTTTGGAAATGTTTATGTACAGTGGGTACGGAAAGTATTC
>NW_015512053.1:5956-8076 GCF_001515645.1 Sinocyclocheilus grahami | reverse complement strand
AAAATTTAAGGGGGTCTGAATACTTTCCGTACCCACTGCATGTGACAATATTAAATGGTCAGTTCACAGAGTGAGCTGTTCAGTGGTGATATTCACACAGATGGTCTGATAACTGTAATTAAAGTTGTTTACAAAACTGGGCTCACAGATCTTTTTAAGAGATATCTTTGGAACCAAACCGTAATGGGCTATAACTAAAGTAAACAGCTTTGTCAATATCAGTTGAGATGAGTTAATGTGAGTTAGTTGTAGCATGAATTATTTGTGAGGCAGTCTGTCCCCCACAATATCTCTGAACGTGGTGATTCAGTGCCGATGTTCCACATCTACAGGCGGTCTGTGGGCTCAAGTGGACAGTTATTGCTTTATTATTAAAAAAGAAGCGTGTGGGTGTTTCTTCAGGGTAAGTTTTTTTTTCAGGAGCAGATAATTTAGGTTTGCTCTGTGATAACTTTGATACTATGTGTGTTTCAGCATGCTCTGCGGCTCATGGCCTTTGGGCAGATCTATAAGGTCTTAGAAATGGACCCTCTCCCCTCAAGTAAACCTTCACAGAAATTCCCCTGGTCAGATAAAGAAGGTGAGCACACACGGCTAATTCATTACTTGAGGCTCGTGTCATTTTTTTTGACGTTTAAATAAGTCTAGTTTAATATGTCGATACAACTAAAAGTTGTTCGTAGGTTGATTTCTCTGAAAAGCGAGAAAACTCTGGCACTCTTCAAACGTCAGTTTTAACATTGTTTGTTTGAACATCCTAATCTGCCTGACAACAGCAACTTTGACTTTGAGTCATTGGTGTGAGTTTTGGGGCGGAGCTACCTGATTGTCCAATCGAAATAAGATAGAAGAAGTGTTTGGGAAACTTGTCTGAAAACAGTCATTATTTTTGCTAATCCATTTAGTGCTGCTGAAATGACACTTAACATAAAAATAAAATTATTCTGAAATTCTACCCACTGACATACAGCTCTAAGAGTCTGTTTTTAATGTGGTTTGAAGGTTTGTTTTCTTCCGCACATTACCTTTGCTCTTTTGTATCAGGTCTTGGGCTGAAGAGACCTTATGAAGATGGTCTGCTGGACGACAAAGACCTCATCAAAAAGATGAAGCGCAACCTGAGAAAAGGTCAGTCTGAGTAACGAGAGACAGATATATTGGTTAAACCAGTTCATTTGTAATTATATAATGTGTAATTGAGATACTTGTGGGCGTCTGTCAATAGCAGTGTTCGATTAGATGATTAATGGTAATTTCTTTGTGTATTTTGATTAAATATTGTGTCAAATAATTCTCATTTGTTATCATTAAATTGCATTATGTATTTACATCATTATATTGTTGATCAGCCTATAACGATAACTGTAGATGACAGTATCAGCATTGGGCATTGAAAAATTAATATCAGTCAACCTATAGTACTGTGATAGGTTTATTTTGGTGCACATTTTCTAATATTTATATCCTTTTTATATTTAATTTTTATGATAAATATAATATTTTCCTTTTAAATGACATCTACATTTCTTTTTAAAGTACTACGAGTAATGTGCCTCACCAAACCAAAGCTTTCTCAGTGCTTCATGACAAATATATACCTGTAATAAACGCTCCTGTTTTAAACCAGCAAGGAAACGCTGATACAGTAACCTACCTTCCTTCATTATGGCCCTGTTTAGCCTTAAACCGTGTTTGTCCTCTTTTTAGAATGATTAAAGAACGACGCGTCTCATTTTTCCTCATCTCTGCTCTTGTTTTTTTTATTTTATGTATTTTTCCGCTAATCTCTCACCTTCTTTCTCTTCTGAAAGCTGTCCAGTTCTCTCTCTGCTCTTTTATTTGTTGCCGTCTCTCTCGCTCCTCATCCTGCTGCACTTCCATCTGTTGCTCTCTCATACAGGAAGCAGACAGCCATTGGGAAATCAGTGACATTGATTCTTAATTTCTCTTGGAGCTGTGCTGCTGTTCCCAGCCTGTGCTCCTCGCCGGACTCAAATAAATCGCTTTCAAAGCAGCAGAATTGAACAATTAGCCAGCTGATGGAACTAAGGGACCACTTCCTTTGCGCTATAATCGCTAACGTTGATTTCTTTTCTCTTTCCCTTCCAGCAGTTCTTGAC
>NW_015512053.1:3937-5174 GCF_001515645.1 Sinocyclocheilus grahami | reverse complement strand
TGTGCACATTTAGACCATGGGCATGTATTAAAATAAACTGAATGTGATCCACTTTGATTTCATGATGACTTTACAATATGTAAACCCTATAATAGTCACTATAGCATTACTAGACATTTTCCAGTGTGATCAGGCCTTTAACATACATAAACCTAGTTGATGTGCTTGTGTTAAGCTCTTGTTAGCTGTATACTCGACCCTATGACCCTTTTTGAATCCGTCTCTTAGCATTATAGATGACCCTTCTTGAACCAGAGTTTTAAAATAGGGTCAAATCTACAACTCTGGTAGATAAAGCAGACTCTGGACAGTAAAGCAGTGCGTCATTCAGGAAGACCAGTTAAGCTTGTTCCCACACACACACCAGTGATTCCCAGGATGCAAAAAGGGCTGAAATCTGTGTAATCCCAGAGTGCTGATGAACAAAGGCTCTGGAACATAGGACCGCACTAATCCTCTTTTTGTGAGAGCGCAGCCGTTATCGGCGACGACAGCCCCAATTTGGGTCAGACTGACAAATGAACATGGGTGCTCTTATGATATTCTTTCCCCCTGTGTGAACTCACACGTAAAGCATGCATTTACCCTGACTCTGAGGTACTCGGAGAAATGAAGCATCGATGCCTGAATCAGTTATGATCAAAGTAGAGTAGAGTTACGCCAGCACTTACAAATTTGATTTTGTATACATTTGGGATACATTGGTATAAAAATTCTGTCCGATACCAACAAGCTGATCATTTATTTCATGTTATGTCCGGTAACTGATAAATTGTCGATAAGTACAATTCTGCACAATTTTGTGTAAATGAATAATAATAATAAAACACTAAAAACTAAAGTAAATTTTAAATGCTGCGATCTAATTCATTAGAATTTATTATAATATTCACATGTCATTTTTATAATCTATTTACTTATATTTAAATAATTAATTATATAAATATAATTTTATATACATCACCGTTCAAATGTTTAAGGGTCAGTAAGATTTTTTTTCCCCCAAAGAAATGCATTAAATTGATCAAAAGTTTAAGACGTACTATATAATATTACAAAAGTTACAAAATGTTTATATTTCAATAAAATTTTGTTCTTTTGAACTTTTTATTCATAAAATAATCCTAAAAAAAAAAAGATCACCGTTTCCACAAAATACAACGCAGCACAACTGTTTTCAGCATTGATGATAATAAGTGTTTCTTAAGCAGCAAATCAGCATATTAGAATGATTTCT
>NW_015512053.1:2153-3875 GCF_001515645.1 Sinocyclocheilus grahami | reverse complement strand
CAGCAAATCAGCATATTAGAATGATTTCTGAAGGATCATGGAACATTAAAGACTGGAGAAATTATGCTGAAAATTCAGCTTTGATCACAGAAGTCAATTTTACTATAGAAAACAGTTATTTGAAATTGTAATATTATTTTGAAAAATTACTTTTTACTTTTGATTTTGATTAAGTGCAGCTTTGCTGAGCATAAGAGGCTTCGTCGTACCGGCCCAAAAGTTTTGAATGGTAGTTTATATATAATTCTATTTAGAAAATGCATATCAATATACTGTATATCAATACTGCTAAATTAAAAAATCTCTATTGGCTGATAACTGATACAGTATTTAATAATAAATTACATACCCCCAATAAACATTTTATGTGTAATACATTTTGTTTATAGTTCTTTATCTATTCAGGATTTTGTTTGGTTAAAGATCCAACTTGATTTTGAGATCTGCAGCTCCGCTTTGCATCTGTGGTGTGGGCATATTTCTGTGGACTTTCATATAAGTGAGTCCTTTGATGATTTCATTTTCGATAATGACCTCGGTATCCAAGGAACTGTCCACTTTTGATTCCGCCTGCTCACTGATGGCTCACTGAAAATGAACCGAACTTTCTCAGCATGTATCATCATTTTGTGAAGCTTTCATGCCAAAACTTGAAGTCTCTTAAAGTTTAAAGACTTTTTAACTTTTAACTTTACTTTTCAGCTCATGGTGTCATTTTCGAAACAAAAGTAAAGTTCTCATTAAATGGGCTGATGTGGCAGAGTTTTTAATAGGGAAAGTTACAATATGTCACCATTTATTCATACTCGCGTTGCTCCAGAACTATTGGAGTTTCCGCAATGTTCTTGCATTATAGTCATCTGAAGCCATAGGCGTGTACTAAATGACTGTGACTAAAGTGTAATCATTTTTTGTGTCGCGTCCATGCTGGATTAGTTGTGTGATGATGTTTTTGTGGCGTAGGTGCTACAGGCGATGGGTTACCCCACAGGCTTCGACACAGACCTGGACTCCATGAGTGCAGACGAGAAGTCGGACGGGGAGGGCAAGAACGAAACGTCCACACACTCAAGCAATAACACACCACACTCCTTAGACAGCTCCAACACGTTGGAGGTACCCACACACACACTCACTAAAGTGTTTAGTAAATGTTTTTACTATGTTCTAGTCAAGTCACATTTATTTATTTTTAAGCACAATACAGATAGCAGCTTCACAAGAAAATAACAGAAATAGGGCCAGATTTACTAACAGTTCGCACCAGCACAAACCCTCTTTTGGCATTAAAAAAATAGTCAGGATATAAAACTGAAAAATTAGTGACGAAAAGGCATGGACAGTTATTTTTGCAACTGACATTACTGCATATGTGGCAGTTTCCCTTTCAGATGTAAAATTTATAGGAGGAGAGTATTCAATGTGATTTTCTCAGGATTGCATTGATCACTGGTATTGGTATTTATGCCATTATTTAGCACCCAAAAAGCATGTCTTAACCCATTTCATGCTTGACGTGGCAGCAATAGTAGTTCATTTGAGCTGCTCCTGGTAGATTGCATTGGTCATTATGGAAATGGTCAGCGTCTGTGTTCTTTATTTGCCAATTTTTCATTAGATCAACTGCAGAATTTTACACTCCCATCTGTGTTTTTATTGGATTGCGCTCTCATGCTAATTTTCTCTGTTTAGTAAATCTGTCCCTAAATGTTTCAATTTCAG
>NW_015512053.1:1148-2012 GCF_001515645.1 Sinocyclocheilus grahami | reverse complement strand
ATATATAAAACAAGCTTAATTCAGCTGTAATCAGCTTTACACAAGACAATCATTTGGTTATTCGGCTCAGTTCAGTGTTGGTTCAGTTCAGTTGAATGACATGTTTTGCATCTAGGTGCGAACTCAGGGTCCTATTTTGACGGCCAGCGGGAAGAACCCGGTTATGGAGCTGAATGAGAAACGCCGTGGGCTGAAGTACGAGCTCATCTCGGAGAGCGGAGGAAGTCACGACAAACGCTTCATCATGGAGGTGGGCCTCACCAGACACAAATGTACCACTTTATCCCTGTTCGCCAATGAAAGACTGATTATTAGTGACGTTTGCTAAGGCAAGCATTACTGTTATTGTTATTAACTCATAGGGATTTGAACAAACATCTAACCCAAATATTAATCTTCGTTGTGTAACATGTCCCACGTTGTTTGTACTGCAGACATGAATGCCTTTAATGAATGACTCTCTCCTGAATTTAGATAAGGAGAGGGTTTTTCTGTAACTTTATGAATCAAATGTAGGTTTTTCACTTGGTGGATACTAAAATGCACAATAAATCCTTTAAGGAGAAACCCATTTTAGAGAATCCATAATATTGTGGTGCTGACTTTTTCACTGACAAGAACCATTCACATTTGCTTTAGAAAGAGTCAAAATCTACAATAGCGAAAAGTTTGGGAAAATTTTTTAAAGTCGCTTCTGCTCACCAAGCTTGCATTTATTTGACCAAAAATACAGTAAATACAAACAAACAAAAAAAACAGTTATATCGTGGAATATTATTACAATTTTAAAGTACTATTTTATTTTATTGTAATGTTTTAAAATGTAATTTATTTGCAAAGCTGAATTTTCAGCATCATTACTCC
>NW_015512053.1:0-302 GCF_001515645.1 Sinocyclocheilus grahami | reverse complement strand
ATTTTCTCTGTTTAGTAAATCTGTCCCTAAATGTTTCAATTTCAGACATAAAGCAGCTCTAAAAAAAGATAATTGTCATTATTTAGATTAATTTAGTTCAGTGTTGACTGAATGTAGTTCAATGACAGGTTCATTAGTTATGAAGCAAAGCCTGTTCAATTATAAAGTAGCTCTTCATAAAATAATAGTATCATTATTCAGCTCAATTCAGTTCAGTGTTGATTCAGTTTAGTTCAATAATAGAAAAAGATTCACCAATATATAAAACAAGCTTAATTCAGCTGTAATCAGCTTTACACAAG
>NW_015512052.1:9096-9474 GCF_001515645.1 Sinocyclocheilus grahami | reverse complement strand
GCACATGGAACTTACCTTGTTTCCTCCTGGCATTCCGTGACACTAACGTATCACAATTCAAACTCTGTCAATCACTGCAGTGAATAGAGATTAAGAGCATTAGTTGAGCTGGAGTAACGCCACTGATTCTCAGCCCACCTTTTAGTGCTCAGAGAATGAGTGCAGTGGTTTTTGCATATTCTAACACATTAATGCATAATTTGGGGCTGTTGCCCATGATAATGGCACCCTGATCGCTTTCTGTGCACATTTAAATATGTCGCAAATGTGGTTCAACCTGTATGCCCATCAGCAATAATTACATTATTACAGTGCCTCGGCCACTTTATATGATTAAAATTAGATCATGTTTCTTGGGTTAAAAAATAATAAGTAATT
>NW_015512052.1:1309-3024 GCF_001515645.1 Sinocyclocheilus grahami | reverse complement strand
AAAAAATCAATTTTGCAAATATATTATTATGCAGATTCTATTAGTAAAACGTTGGCATTTTCTGTGAAAAAGTTGCATCCACAATGCAAGTTTTTATATTGCTTTAAAAAATATACAATAATTAATAATTCATAGAAATTCAACCGCAAGGTTTAAAAGCTCCGGTATAATAGATGTATCACCTGTTTTACTGTGAAACTTTATGTGTTATCAATGTGTTAACTTTAGGAAGAGCAATAGCACAGTTTTTCTTAAAAAGCTCCATGAACTGAGATGTCGTCATCAAAGACAAAGTCATGATTATGGATTTATGCAAATTACAAGGCAAAAATACCAGTAACAGCCTTAGCGAGCAACACTAATTTTATTAATAATAATGCAGATTTTATTGTTCCATTATCTGAAACTTCATTTCATTTTACATTCAAAGTTGAAAACAGCATTATGGAGGTTGATGTGGCAAAATTAAGATCCACGATTGTTCTCTCACCAGATTACAATAATTGCCCATATTTGTCTTTAGGATTCATAAATTATGGAAGGCTCATTAATAATACAAAGGCTTACTCTCAGCACTAATGCGAGCAAAGAAACCTTTCTCTTCCCTGTAGTGCTAAATTAACAGCATTTTTTGTTCTCGCACGGCAGGCAGCCGCTGAAGCATGTAGAGGAGGGTTTGCTGTAATGGCTAACAGTAATCCAGATCATATTTAGAGAGACTTCTGTGCGTAATGGTTGCTCACATCACACGCTCGTGAAAAGTCAGTCTAATGGCATCTAATGGCATGAAATATGAGCGCTAAAAGAGTAGAGCTGCATCACAACAACCCAAATTATGAAGTTTCACTACTACAGTGGAGATGAGTCATGAACAATGAAACTGCATCTGATTCCACTTTGCAATTACATTTCCATAATAATTCAGTGTACGTGAATCGGTTTCTGGGGTGTATTTGTTGTGCAACCTATGGAAACCTGCTTCTGCCACAGAATGAAAAAAAAAGAAGATAATTGCAACTTTTTATTTGAAAGAATTTAGTCTTTTCTTGCAAATCTGAGTAAAAAAAAACAATTACAAGATATATACTTGCGCTTCTGAGACAGAACTGATGTAAAAAAAAAAAAAATGTAAATAAATAAATAATAAATTGTGAGATATAAACTTGAAATTGCGAGACAACTTTTTTCTAGAAATTCTAGCAAAAAAAAACATTTTTTTTTGTTTTGTGCAGTTTATATCTTACAATTTGGACTTATTTTCAGAATTGCAAGATATGAACTGTTTGCAAGAAGAAAAAAAAACACTGTTACCTTTGTTATTATTCATAAGAACCACAGTTCAAAAGTATGCTGTTTGTATTTGATGATTTTTTTACGTTTTTGAAAGAAGTCTCTTCTGCTCACCAAGAATGCATTTATTTAACAAAAAAGACAGACATATCAGGAATAATGTTAAAGATTATTACAATTTAAATGAACTGTTTTAAAAATGTATTTATGTCTGTGATCAAAGCTGGACTTTTATATTTCTGTTGAAACCATTATGCATTTTATTTTTCAGGATTATTTGATGAATAGAAAGTTCAAAAGTAGAGCATTTATTTGAAATATAAATCATTTGTAACATTATAAAATGCTTTCACTGTCACTTTTGATCAATTTAATGTGTCCTTGAAAAACAAAATAATTATTTTGATAATATATATATATATATA
>NW_015512052.1:0-1014 GCF_001515645.1 Sinocyclocheilus grahami | reverse complement strand
TATTTTACGTCTGCAAAGAACAGAACAACAAGACTATTAGCAGGGTTGCAACCTCATGTAAACATTCCTGAGGCTAAAAGCAAATAAATGCACATCAAAGTGTGCTGCGTGTTTCCTCCGTGTCACTCTATTTTATCTTTGTTCACCAGACCATTGCAGAAGCATCATTAGCGGCGTTTGGGAGCCGTTGGCGTCGGGAAGCAGCATTTGTATGCGTCCAGCAGCTCTGGCAGAACACCGGTCACCTCCTGTTGATCCGGTTATGTGATTTATTTCTTACAGGGCGAGGAGCACAAGATGCTCCGCAAGGCTTGTTTTCTTATTTCTTCGCTGGAGAACAAGTGGTGACAGAGCATCATGGAGGGTGTGCTTGACTGTGTGGAAACCTGATGCTGTTTATTAGTTTGACTGCTTCATCTTGGGTTGAGTTAGCAGGTTTTCCAGCAGATGCTTTCATGCACAGTGCATCTAAAGGGTTAGTCTGCACAAAAATCAGCAATGCGGTAGGAAGATGCAGTAAATACACCATTATGGGAGGAAAAGCATCCGTATTGGCGGACGTTCAAAAGTGGCAGTATATTCTGTCAAAATAAAATGTTTGCAGCAACCTGCGAGTCGCAAATATTTCACAGTATACTATAGTAGATGTTTTGCCAGTGATCGATTTTTATTGGATGCTGTAAAAGCATGAAATGGACTTATATTTTTCCTGTCTGCCAGCTTTGACATCACAGCGCAGGACAGTTGTTTGGGAAATTACTCTGAGAACCTTACAGTTATTGTTAAGGCTTTTATTCAAGATACTCTTAATAGTTCTTATAAACTAAATAGGTATAATAGGTTTTATAAAAGGAATACTTTAGCAGGTTTTATAAACTTAAAAAGAAAAAAGAAATATAAGATTTATATTTCTAGATTTATTTATTTATTTATTTTATATAGTTGATATACCATTATATTTTTAATCTTTTGAATGAGGATATATATATATATATATATATATATATATATATA
>NW_015512051.1:9203-9476 GCF_001515645.1 Sinocyclocheilus grahami | reverse complement strand
CAGCTAGTCAGTGGTTGATAATCTCCTTCCTTATTCTTTCTGTTTTTCATTGACACACATTCACAGAATAATAGTTAATCACCCGGTGTCTATGGCTGTGACACTCTCCTGTCTGCTGTTTGCTTTCTTCTCTTATAGCAAGGCCGTAGTTAATACCCAGTGCTCGGTCCACAGAGCTGACATTAAGCAGACTCCAGTCTGTGTTCCAGGGTTAAGCTAGAATAAAGCAAAGAGCCCCTTCTACACAGCTTTGTGTTCCAGATTTTCTCCATT
>NW_015512051.1:6463-8615 GCF_001515645.1 Sinocyclocheilus grahami | reverse complement strand
GGGCTCTCTTTGAGGAGGGAGCTTTCACTAGCATTCCTCGCGGTGGCGGAGCGGCGGCTGTGCTCGTGGGTTTCGTGTATGGATCTGCTTCCTAATCACCAGATCCAGCACCCGCTCTCGGGGTTTCGGAAGCCCGCGCTGCGGTCCTTCCCACCGGAGAGAGGGCGCGACGCTCCGCCTGTTTTTCTCCGAGGAGATTGATACGGAGGGCGTCAATGAGCTCGCCAGTTGCACGAACATCAGTTACACAAGCATATTATGCCTGATATTATAATGAGCAGCATTAATAGGGAGCGGAGCTCGCGCAGTCGGCTCTCGGGGGGCGGATTGTGTTTTTTTCCACTGTTAAGTTCTCCGCTCTCGCCGGGCACGCTCCGAGGAGTGTGTTCGTGCCTGTGATCTTGCGATTGCGGTCCCGCTGCTGCTGAGGCACGGCGGCGACTCAGAACGTGGAGATCGCACATGATCTAGCAGACGGGTTGAAGACGGCTCTTCCTATCTCCACCCGTGTTCGCTAGATCTAGAGCTCGTTCTGGGGGCTTGGAAGCCCGCGCTGCGGCTGTTCCCCCTCTGAGTGAGTGCTGCGGCCCTCTTTCTCTGAGGAGATTGATGTTGTTTGTGTGACTGAGTGGCTCGCGTCACACAAGGATGTGGGGTTGCTTTCTATTTTAGATCTGCGCTTATTGAACCGCTCAGTCATGCGACGGAAGTTCAGCACACTCGCACTCAAACAGGTAGTGTCTCAGACCAAGTCCGAGGACTGATGTGTCACGATCAATCTAAAAGATGCACATATCTCCATCCTTCCTCATCATAGGACGTTCCTGAGGTTTGCTTTTGGGGGCAAAAGCCTATCAATACTGGTTCTTCCTTAGGCCTTGCACTCTCACCCCACACTTTCACGACTCAACCACATCGACAATTGGTTGATATTAGCTCAGTCAGAGCGAATGGAGGTTCAACATCGAGATGTCATTCTCGCTCACACGAAAGTGCTGGGGTTAAGACTTAACGCCAAGAAAAGTGTGCTTTCTCCCGTACAGAGAACCACTTATCTGGGCGTGGTGTGGGATTTGACCACGATGCAGGCATGTATGTCTCCTGCTCGGATCGAGCCGATCCTCACCTCAGTCGCGAGAGTAAGAGAAGGCCGGTCACTCACTGTCAAACAGTTCCAGACTGCTTGGGCTGATGACAGCTGCGTTCAACGTGATAACTATTGGCCTGCTGTACATGAGACCCCTAAAGTGGTGGCACAAGAACAAGAGGTTTTCCCGAGGGGAAACCTGCTTCGCATGCTCAAGGTCACGCGGAGGTGCCTACGTGCCTTAGACATGTGGAGGAAACCTTGGTTCTTGTCTCAGGGCCCGGTGCTGGGAGCTCCTTGTCGCCGCGTACGCTAGCGACGGATGCATCCCTCACCGGTTGGGGTGTGGTCATAAGTGGCCACCCTGCCCGCTGTCTGTGGAGTAGTCGCCATCTGACGTGGCATATCAATTGTCTGGAGATGCCATGTTTCGAGTTCTGAAACACTTTCTCCCAGACCTAAGAGGTCACCATGTGTTGGTGCGCACCGACGACACTGCGGTGGTCTCTTACATCAACCACTAGGGAGTTCTGCGTTCGTGACCCTTGTACAAGCTGGCGCACCAGATACTTGTGTGGTCCCAGGGCAAACTCATCTCGCTGAGAGCAGTTCATGTTCCTGGGCATCTCAATATGGGAGCAGACATCCTGTCGAGGCAGGGGCTGAGGTCCGGGGAATGGATGCTTCACCCCGAGGTGGTGAAGCAGATATGGAGAGTGGTTGGCCAGGCTCAGGTGGGCCTGTTGCGACTCATATGATATCGCACTGTCCCCTCTGGTTCTCTCTGACTCATCCAGCTCCACTGGGGCTGGTATAGACGTGGCCGAGGCTGCGTCTGTACACCTTTCCTCCGATTTTTCTGCTCCCGGGAGTTCTGGAGAGAGTGCGCCAGGGCGGGACCCGTCTGTTGTTAGTATCCCCATTCTGGCCGGTCCGAGTTGGGTCTCAGGCCTGATTTCTCTCCTCGACGGCGCTCTAGGGGAGATTCCCGTCAGGAGAGATCTCTCACAGGCGGAGGGCGCGCCCCCGCCCGGAGCTGTGGAAGTTGTGGGTGTGGCCTCTGAG
>NW_015512051.1:4475-5403 GCF_001515645.1 Sinocyclocheilus grahami | reverse complement strand
TATATATATATTTGATGGATAAAAAATAAACTGTATGTTTCACATTGCTTCCATTTAATTACTGATTCATAGAAATGCATTATTTCTGCTCAAAATCTTGTTTACTTTTAGCCAAAATATTTGCACTTGGCTTGAAAGAGCTCAAGACACAACCAGAGCCTGATTGTGGTCTTAATGGTAGGTGTATTTTCAAGTGTACTTGTAACAAAACGCACAGTATTATCTGATGGCCTTGATGCTGTTTTAGAATTATTTAAAAAATCTTCAGTTACTCCACTGCAATTGCTGTATAAAATATCTGTTGGATTGTCACTATTCAGAGCCACTCCACTCCAAATCAAACAGGCTCAACTAGGATCATATTCATACTGAGACCACTCGTGCGTACAGTATGAGAGATGATTAGTAATTCAGAATTCTAAGCCATGTCTCAGCAGAATTTCTACAAGCTCTCTTTCAACAAGCTCCATGGCGAGCTAGGTGTCAATGAAGTCCGTCTTATACTGGTTTCTGTGAGGTTCTGACTTGAGGCTCTCCATCCCGAGATGTGTTCCGTCGGGAGAGCACAGAGGCACCTGAGATAGTAAGACTTACAGGTTAATGTAGTCTTTGACGCAGGCAAATTAGCGCAGCAAAAATAGACCAATTGACCCCATTAATTTCTACTTCCACAATTATCCCCAGGGCCGGAGGGAGGCGGCGAAACAATAAATCACAATTAAGCCTAAGTCAGCTGTGTTCATTAAGCTTCATAAGGACTAAATCTGCACTCTTCATTATGGGAGATTTGCAATCAGATGTATGGGTCACTTAGATGCAGAAGTAGTCTGTGGATTGATTAAGATGGTCTGGAGAAGTGTGCGGATTAATTAGTGTGTACTAGACTTTAGAGAGACTTTTAAAGTGGAGATTTGGCACAGGTGGAATA
>NW_015512051.1:2092-2806 GCF_001515645.1 Sinocyclocheilus grahami | reverse complement strand
ATTATGAGTAAGTTCACATGCACAAACTGACACCGATTATGATTAATAACCTGACAATGTCATGTAAATGCATTAAATTGGGTTCTTTTATTGGGTAAAGGTCATAAACGGTTTGAACAAACCCCATATGGCACACCTAGATTTAGTGAAATTGAGAGATTAATAGATTTTGAAAACCAGTTTAAGTAAAATCAGTTTTGACCTTTACCTGCTAAATGTTAAGCTAAGAATTTTTCTTCAAATAGTAACAAATAAATGAATAAATGAATAGGTTTTATAGACATCTAAATTAATATATTTAAGTCAAATTATTATTATTATTATTGTTATTATTTGTTGTTGTTGTATTGGGTTAGGGTCAACTAAATACATTGCTACACACAAAAAATATACAAATAAAACAACAACAACAATTATACAATAATAATAATAGTAATAATAATATACTAATAATAAATGTTAAATAATAATAATACTAATAACAAATGTTAAATAATAATATTATAATAATAATAACTATTATTATTATTTATATTATTAATAATAATATTATTATTATTTGTTGCTGTTGTTGGGGTTAGGGTCAACTACTGTAAATACATTTGCTACATGCAAATAAAATAAAAATAAAACAACAACAACAACAACAAAAATAATAAGAATACGTTTTAATTATTATTATTAATAATAATAATAATAATAATAATAATAATA
>NW_015512051.1:0-635 GCF_001515645.1 Sinocyclocheilus grahami | reverse complement strand
TTCTTTTGAGAAAATGGCCTTTAAATATATGTTTTGTAATTAAAATCTAAAGACGCAAACACTTAAATGTGTATTTATGTTTTCTTTTCACTAGTCTTAAAGATGGAATTTTATGGGAGCAAAACAGACCAATGCATTAAAAAAAAAAGAAACAGGTTTTGCCCGTAGTGTCATGCATTAATGTAGGCCTATTTTTTTTTTTTTCTATCTTTACTCTGCTCAAAAATATTTCATCTTCAATATGTTCTTCTTCAAGACCCACAAGCTCAGGGTCTTATTGAAGACATGTGTTCACTAACAAGAATAACCGTTTATATATTTTAATTTATACCTGACCTACAAATGAAAACTCTATGGAATGGTATGATTTAAAGAGGGAAATATATTAACGTATTGAGTAGTCATGGACGACTGGAAAGGTCATGGATATTCTCTATGGGATAGTCCATTTTTTCTTTTTAAATCCAAATAGTTTGGCATGAAAAAAAAAGTGCCATACATTTGATTCCGTTTACAACCCTAGGTCATGCAGAGACGTTAAAACATTTTGTGTGCATTTTTGTTTCCATGAGCCAGTCACGAGTAGGCTTTTCCTTGTGTCATGTCTCTGCACGTAAACTATTGATTTGTTTTGG
>NW_015512050.1:21647-22393 GCF_001515645.1 Sinocyclocheilus grahami | reverse complement strand
TGCTTAGTTTATTGTCCATTACTATTTTTAATGACAAACACAACAACAATTAAAAAAACAAAGCCAAGCTCATTGATGTAAACAGAAATATTGTTAAATAGACACTTTTTAGGTGGGCAACTAATGTAATATTAAATGCAATATTTGTCAAATACACAGACATATCAGAGGCGTCTTCATGAAGGAACAGGAACCGCTTAATACAGCGCCTGTATAATAAAGTTCAGCATACGCCTGTACTATATAAATACCTATAAAGCAGGTCTATATGTTTTTTATTGATAAACATAACTCAATGTAACATTGAGACTACATGAAAAGAGCTTTTACTGTTATAAAAACACAGATTTGTGAGAATTAGAGGAGCTGAAGGTGTCAGAATGAACAAACACGTTATCACGTTATTGATTGGATCATGAAAAGTCAGCTATGATGTGTATGTACAGGGATGCACATAAGTGGGCGAAATAAAAAATGCATTGGGTAAATATCTTCAGACGCTCATTTGCGTCGCGACATGGTTGACCGCTGTTCATGCACAATCACTGTTTTAGATCGACTGACTAATACTGTATAAGGTTTCCATTAGAACTGAAAGTGTAAATCTAGGCCATGCGCAGCGGGTTTCAGAGCAAATACGCACAACTGACATTTCATTCACTTACGCTCTTCACTCGGCAGTGCTGAAACTGAGTGCATATGCATACAGTGCCCTCCACTAATATTGGCACCCTTGGTAAATATGA
>NW_015512050.1:19648-20105 GCF_001515645.1 Sinocyclocheilus grahami | reverse complement strand
TCATGAACATCATTACTTGTGCTGCGTATAGCATTTGAAATATTCCTATAACAAATCTTTCAAAGCGATTATTTTAGTCATCATTGCGATCACTTTCTGATGTGCTTCACCTGTTTGACACGCTGTATGAGCTCTGAGTTCTCAAGTGCTCATGTGAAGCATAAAACCACCAAATGTGCTGAAATATTAGTAAACGTTTTGACATGTTTGTTTCTGGACCGAAGCTGAATGCACTTCATGTGAAAGAGTAAGAATGCTTGGCAAAGATGAGACTGAAGCACAAGCTGTTGTGATGGTAGTCATGATTATTTGATGCACAGAAGTCATTGTAACGTGTGTTTCTCTGTCTGTAGTGACTCGTGTGATCAGGGTGATGTGGATGCAAACGCAGACAGTGAGTATATCTCCTCATGTGCACACTGCTCCGTACAGCTGCTGTATGTGCACTCACTCTCTC
>NW_015512050.1:17540-18446 GCF_001515645.1 Sinocyclocheilus grahami | reverse complement strand
CGTATGTGTAAACATACCTGGCAATAAAACTCATTCTGATTCTGAGAATGTGCTCTGATTGTCGTCCTGTGTTGTTCAGGCAGCGCCCCCTCATGTGTTAAAGCTCTCAGCGCAACTCCATTCATGATATACCAGGACAGAGATGAGCAGGAGAACGGAGGGTGAGACACGAGGCCTTCGTTCATCCAGTAATGTGAATGGTTTCTGTAAGTGACCTCTGACCGTGTTCTCTCCATCTGTCCTTCAGTTCTGGCCAGGACAGAAGCAAACCACCACAGAGCCGAGCGCTGATGGAAGTCCCAGTGTCCAAAGCCAATGTAAGCACTGTTCGCAGCTGTAGAGTCAATGAGGCCAGTAATCAAGCAAGTCTGTTGACGTTGTGTGTCTTTATTAGGACACTCCAGTCAGCGCAGAGTCCATCACAGATGAGAGTACCCTGTGGGCAGCGCGTAACGTCTCTGTAGGCCCGTGTCCCAACCATACCCGTGACTTCTCCCTGTCCGCTCATCTGGTGTCCACACCGCTCCACCCTCATGCACCTCACTCATGGGACATGGAGGAGCTGCAAGGTATTCATCCTCATTTACCTGCTGCTCTTGAGTGAGCTGTGTTGATCTGGGTGTGATTTGTGACTGTCCTCTCTCAGAGGAAAACGCAGGGGTCATTGGCATCAGCGGAGCAGAGGAAAACCCGTACATACGACAGCCCACCAAACTCAGGTATCAGCACAACATCATTACTCAAGCATTTCTTCTGCTTATTTCATACATATTGCCATAGTGTATCCACCTTATTTTGCAACTAGGAAGTAAGCTATTTCCTTGTGAGTCTTATGATTCTTTAGCCTGCACTGCAAGTAGGGCTGCACTGAACAAGTACGATCCCAATACTTTCTCTTTTTTTTTT
>NW_015512050.1:12917-13750 GCF_001515645.1 Sinocyclocheilus grahami | reverse complement strand
GATCCATTTTAAAGTCTTTGGGGTAAGTTGCAGCATTCTCTGGGAATTAAAGGAGAAGTTTGCAGAAATTCAACCAGCTGTGTAGAGTTACAATATCAGAAGTAGGGCTGGGTGATAAAACGATAATGATTATTGTGATGTAATTTTCCTCATCACAGTGGGATATTCATATAGAATTATATTATTAATGTAGACATGTTTTAAATATATTAAAAGAGTAAATTAATATAATTCGTGTTTTTTGTGATTTAAGTTATAGCGTTTGTGCATTTATACTAAATGTATTTTGACTGCTGTTTTTTATTAAAAAAATACCTAGAAACCATATAATATTTTTTACCATGGGATTGAGGTGCTGTATGTGTGGCTTTAACTGTGGTTATCATGATCTGAATGTATGCTACTATGGAAGAACAATAGTTAATGTTAGTAAAACTCCAAACAGTCAGAATAATTAAGTTTACCATATAAAAATGAGGTTACAATTTTTACAGATGTTACTGTTTTTGATAATTAATAGGGATGCACGATATTGGATTTTGCCGATAGCTGATGCCGATACCGATATATTTCATTTTGTTTGGAAACAACACCAAGTCTCACTTGTGCAGAGATTATAAACAAATTGTTTTTAACAAAAAAATGTACTTGTTAGAAATAAATAAACAATAATGAATATTTTGTAATGAGAGTACTTTCAAAGCTTTGATTTATAGTTCTTTTCAATCACTGCAATTTTATTTTTTTTAGACTGATGCAGCAGCAACTTTAACATTTTATTTGAAGAGTTAACATTTGTAGATGGTCTAAAGCAAAAGAGTTGTAAAAATTCT
>NW_015512050.1:2051-2619 GCF_001515645.1 Sinocyclocheilus grahami | reverse complement strand
AGATGCACTTGTCCACTGGAGGAAGTGTTATTATGGACTGATGATGGATTTGTTTCTTATACACAGTTTTTAATTTCACAGATGTTAATTGATGTGTGGATTACTGTAATGTTGATGGGTACTTTATTGAGAAGATGTGTGAAATTGCACCGCATAAGCTGCCAATGTGTCAAATCTAAATGGTGTTTAGTTTTCTGCTCTGAGTGTACAGTAGACACACGATCAGATGAACCTCACATTCGCTGACTCGAGCCCAGATCTATGCAGAGCTTTTCTTCCACCTCTTATGCGTGTTGCTGTAATGCCTGTTGTTTGATCAGCTGAGAAGCAGCGCAGGCTTTGGGAAGAGGAAGAGGAGGTGAGGAAGATGAAGCAGCTCTTGGATGATCTGGAGATGAATGTGACTCTACAGCCAGCAGAGCAGAGAAATCCAGCGATGGCTTCTCTTACGGTAAATATCTCGTACTGACGAACACACCCTGCTGTAGGGATGCCACAGTGAGGATAATTCCCCACCGAGTAATGAACTTGTGACAACAACGGTGTAATACCGCACATTTCCCCCCCC
>NW_015512050.1:0-443 GCF_001515645.1 Sinocyclocheilus grahami | reverse complement strand
GAGAACCAGCCTGTAAACTTATATTCATCCCTGTATTTATATACAAATTAAGTTGACTTGATTCATTTTTCCTCCACACGCGTAGCTCTAGGTTTCATTAGCAGAAGTCGTTTCAAAGAGTGAATAAGTTCTTACACTTTCATTGTTGATTTGCAGGGAGCGGCGTTCCACAGAGTTGAAGCCCCTGAGTCAGTGTGGTCCTCCAGGCCTCAGACAGGCCTGCAGCTTCAGACGGAGCACTCCGCAGGGCATGCTGGGAAGTGGAACAGCAGTGTGGCAGAAACAAGCCATCCACTGACCGCTCCGTTACCCAGTGCAGCCTGCGGCTCTCGACCCGAGAGCGTGAGTGGATCTAGAGAGAGTCTGCTGGGACAGATAGAGAGCACAGCAGTGCTGCGGGATCCCAGCACATCCCTGATCCAGAGCAGCTGCTGCGCTGTCCC
>NW_015512049.1:0-9476 GCF_001515645.1 Sinocyclocheilus grahami | reverse complement strand
TCTCTCTCTCTCTCTCTCTCTCACACACACACACACACACACAAGTCTGCTGGGTCTCTCTTTCAGAGTATATTATCTACTGCTCACTCGCGCTAAACCTGTCAAAAGTGCAGCATTCACTCTGCTGCTGAGTCACTGCGGCTCTCACCCGCCTCCGCCTCAACACTTCCGGTTCCGCTTCTTCTTCTTCTACTGCTTCTCGGCCGCCGCCTCCCGTGATGGAGTGTGACGCGCTGGTGTTCGAGGGCAATAAAAACAATCATTTCTCATCTATGTCTAAATCCTATTATAAAAACGTGTTTTTATGGTAAGTTTCGGTGTCCGACTTTGTAACTTTAGTTAAGCACCCGGAAGCACAAAAGCGCCGTAAAACGCCGATAAACCCCGCAAACCCGCGCGGCCGGCGACCGCTGCACATGTACCGAGTCTGACGGCAGACTGCGACGGAACCGAGATGCCGAGCAAAAAGAAGAAATACAACGCCAGATTCCCCCCGGTGAGCCCCGCGCACACACACACACACTCACACACACACACACACACACACACGGCTCGGTGCGGGCTGCTGTGAAGAGCTGCTCCTCGGGCTAGCATGAATGCTAGCTGGCCCGCGCTGGTGTGTCTAGCAGCATTAGCCGACTGTGTTTGCTGTGACTCACACGTGTGCTCCTGTGTTGACATCTGGGTGGAGACGGCCTCTCCAGCATCCCCGCGGCTGTCTCTTCTCCTGTAGAGATCTGAGTACTGGACACTCTGTGTGTTTGCTTGTGCAGGCCAGAATTAAGAAGATCATGCAGACGGATGAAGAAATCGGCAAAGTCGCCGCCGCAGTCCCTGTCATCATCTGTATCCTTTTACTGTCGCTGTTTGTCTCGTGTTTGGGCTATTTTGCTTCCACAACATGTCGTCCTGTGTATTTTTAGGTTTGTAGAAATGCAGCACTGCATCAGTGTCTCAGCAATGGATGCTCTGCAGTGAATGGATGCCGTCAGAATGAGAGTCCAAACAGCTGATAAAAACATCACAATAATCCACAGCACTCCAGTCCATCAGTTAACATCTGGAGAAGACTAAAGCTGAAGCAAATCCAGCATCGTTTGGACTCTCATTCTGACGGCACCCATTCACTTGCAGTGAGACACTGATGCAGAGCTGCATTTCTACAAACCTGATGAAGAAACACACTCACCCTAAACCGGTTTGGCCTGAGCATGAGCAGTCCATACTCCATAATAACTCTTCCTCCAGTGAAAAAGTGCATCTGCTGTTGTCTCTCACATCAGAATCCAGACACATATTTGTTCGGAGCTGTTTAAACACTGCTTGATCTGTGCAGATTTCAGCGCAGTGAAGCGTCTGTCGGCTGCATGAATGTAAATGTGTCTGTTGGTGTGTTCTCTGTGTCTCATATTTCCTTGACCGTGGTCTGAGCTCGTGCTCTGGAGCTGTTCCTGGAGTCTCTCCTGACCAAAGCGTGTCACGTCACACAGTCACGCAATGCCAAAACCATGACCACCTCACACCTGTGAGTCACGGCCGTCATCTGTGTGTCGTTCCAGCCGCTCACTGGCCCAGTTCCTCATGCGTGTGTGTGTGTGTGTAGGAAGCAGTGCATTGAGCTGGAACAGCAGTTTGACTTCCTCAAGGATCTGGTGGCAGCGGTTCCTGACATGCAGGGCGAGGGAGAGGAGAACCACACGGAGGGAGAGAAGGTCCCGCGCAGGTCAGGAGTGTGTGTGAGTGTGCGGTGAGAGTGTGCGTGACAGCGTGAGTGAGTATGAGCGAGTGCGTGAGGGTAAGTGCACATGAGTGTGTGCGAGTGTTGCTGAGTGAGTGATCGTGAGTGTGATCGTGAGTATGAGTGCGCGAGTGTGCATGAGTGAGCGTGCGTGAGCGACTTTGAGTGAGTAAGTGTGCGTGAGGGTGAGTGAGCGAGTGTAAGTGAGTAAGTGTGCGTGAGGGTGAGTGAGCGAGTGTAAGTGAGTGTGCGTGAGGGTGAGTGAGCGAGTGTAAGTGAGTAAGTGTGCGTGAGGGTGAGTGAGCGAGTGTAAGTGAGTGAGCGTGCGTGCGTGAGGGTGCGTGAGCGCGTGCGAGTGAGCGTGCGTGCGTGAGCGAGAATGAGAGAGTGAGCGAGCGTGAGAGTGAGCGAGCGTGAGCGCGAGAATGAGAGAGTGAGCGAGCGCAAGAATGAGAGAGTGAGCGAGCGCGAGTGCGTGAGCGCGAGTATGAGAGCGCGAGTATGAGTGAGCGCGTGAGTGAGTGAGCGCGTGAGTGAGTGAGCGAGCGTGAGCGCGAGTATGAGTGAGTGAGCGAGTATGAGTGAGCGAGCACGAGTATGAGTGAGCGAGCACGAGTATGAGTGAGCGAGCGCGAGTATGAGTGAGTGAGCGCGAGTATTAGTGAGTGAGTGAGTGAGCGAGCGAGCGCGAGTATGAGTGAGTGAGTGAGCGCGAGCGCGAGAATGAGAGAGTGAGCGAGCGCGAGAATGAGAGAGTGAGCGAGCGCGAGAATGAGAGAGTGAGCGAGCGCGAGAATGAGAGAGTGAGCGAGCGCGAGAATGAGAGAGTGAGCGAGCGCGAGAATGAGAGAGTGAGCGAGCGCAAGAATGAGAGAGTGAGCGAGCGCGAGTGCGTGAGCGCGAGTATGAGAGCGCGAGTATGAGTGAGCGCGTGAGTGAGTGAGCGAGCGTGAGCGCGAGTATGAGTGAGTGAGCGCGAGTATGAGTATGAGTGAGCGAGCGAGTATGAGTGAGTGAGCGAGCGCGAGTATGAGTGAGTGAGCGAGCGTGCGCGTGAGTATGAGAGTGAGCGAGCGCGAGTATGAGTGAGTGAGCGAGCGTGCGCGCGAGTATGAGAGTGAGCGAGCGTGAGTATGAGTGAGTGAGCGAGCGTGCGCGCGGGTATGAGTGAGTGAGCGAGCGTGAGCGCGAGTGAGTGAGAGCGCGAGTATGAGTGAGCGAGCGAGCGTGAGCGCGAGTATGAGTGAGTGAGCGCGAGTATGAGTGAGTGAGCGCGAGTATGAGTGAGCGAGCGCGAGTATGAGTGAGCGAGCGTGAGTGTGCGTGAGGGAGTGTAAGTGAGTAAGTGTGCGTGAGGGTAAGTGAGTGAGCGTGTATGAGTGAGTGAGTGAGCGTGCGTGCGTCAGCGAGAATGAGAGAGTGAGCGAGCGTGAGTGAGCGAGCGCGAGAATGAGAGAGTGAGCGAGCGCGAGAATGAGAGAGTGAGCGAGCGTGAGCGTGAGAGTGAGCGAGCGTGAGAGTGAGCGAGAGCGAGTATGAGTGAGTGAGCGCGAGTATGAGTGAGTGAGCGCGAGTATGATTGTGAGTGATTGAGTGAGCGCGAGTATGATTGTGAGTGAGTGAGCGTGAGTGCGTGAGTATGAGTGAGTGAGCGCGAGTATGAGTGAGCGTGTGCGTGCGAGTATGATTGAGCGAGCGTGAGTATGATTGAGTGTGAGTGAGCGTGAGTGCGAGTATGAGTGAGCGTGAGTATGAGTGAGTGAGTGTGTGCGTGCGAGTATGAGTGAGCGAGTGTGTGCGTGCGAGTATGAGTGAGCGAGTGTGTGCGTGCGAGTATGAGTGAGCGAGTGTGTGCGTGCGAGTATGAGTGAGCGAGTGTGTGCGTGCGAGTATGAGTGAGCGAGTGTGTGCGTGCGAGTATGAGTGAGCGAGTGTGTGCGTGCGAGTATGAGTGAGCGAGTGTGTGCGTGCGAGTATGAGTGAGCGAGTGTGTGCGTGCGAGTATGAGTGAGCGAGTGTGTGCGTGCGAGTATGAGTGAGCGAGTGTGTGCGTGCGAGTATGAGTGAGCGAGTGTGTGCGTGCGAGTGTGAGTGAGTGAGCACGAGTATGAGTCAGTGTGTGCATGCGAGTATGAGTGAGTGAGCGCGAGTATGATTGTGAGTGAGTGAGCGTGAGTGTGCGTGAGTATGAGTGAGTGTGTGCATGTGAGTATGAGTGAGCGAGCGTGAGTATGAGTGAGCGAGCGCGAGTATGATTGTGAGTGAGTGAGCGTGAGTGTGCGTGAGTATGAGTGAGTGTGTGCATGTGAGTATGAGTGAGCGAGCGTGAGTATGAGTGAGCGAGCGCGAGTATGATTGTGAGTGAGTGAGCGTGAGTGTGCGTGAGTATGAGTGAGTGTGTGCATGTGAGTATGAGTGAGCGAGCGTGAGTATGAGTGAGCGAGCGCGAGTATGATTGTGAGTGAGTGAGCGTGAGTGTGCGTGAGTATGAGTGAGTGTGTGCATGTGAGTATGAGTGAGCGAGCGTGAGTATGAGTGAGCGAGCGCGAGTATGATTGTGAGTGAGTGAGTGAGCGTGAGTGTGCGTGAGAATGAGTATGAGTGCGCGAGCGCGAGTATGAGTGAGCGAGCGTGAGCGCGAGTATGAGTGAGCGTTATGAGTGAGTGTGTGCATGTGAGTATGAGTGAGCGAGCGTGAGTATGAGTGAGTGAGCGAGCGCGCGGGTATGAGTGAGCGAGCGCGAGTATGATTGTGAGTGAGTGAGCGTGAGTGTGCGTGAGTATGAGTGAGTGTGTGCATGTGAGTATGAGTGAGCGAGAGTGAGTGTGAGTGAGCGAGCGCGAGTATGATTGTGAGTGAGTGAGCGTGAGTGTGCGTGAGAATGAGTATGAGTGAGCGAGCGTGAGCGCGAGTATGAGTGAGCGTGAGTGAGAGTGAGTGTGTGCGTGCGAGTATGAGTGCGTGAGCGCGAGTATGAGTGAGCGAGCGTGAGCGCGAGTATGAGTGAGCGTGAGTGAGAGTGAGTGAGTGAGCGCGAGTATGAGTGAGTGTGTGCATGCGAGTATGAGTGAGTGAGCGTGAGTATGATTGTGAGTGAGTGAGCGTGAGTGTGCGTGAGTATGAGTGAGTGTGGGCGTGCGAGTATGAGTGAGCGAGCGCGAGTATGCGTGAGCGCGAGTATGAGTGAGTGTGTGCATGCGAGTATGAGTGAGTGAGCGTGAGTATGATTGTGAGTGAGTGAGCGTGAGTGTGCGTGAGTATGAGTGAGTGTGGGCGTGCGAGTATGAGTGAGCGAGCGCGAGTATGCGTGAGCGCGAGTATGAGTGAGTGTGCGGCAGTGTGAGTGAGTGTGTGTGTGTGTGTGTGTGTGTGTGTGGTTTCACAGCTGAAGTGTGTGTGTGTGTCTGCGTGCGCGTGTGTGTGTGTGTGTGTGTGTGTGTGTTTCAGAGGTCGTAAGCCCGGCTCAGGACGTAAGAACGGCGGTGCTGGAGCCAAAGGCAAAGACAAGAAACTCTCAGGCACCGAATCGGAGCAAGAGGTAAACGAGTGTGTGAGCGTGCGAGTATGAGTGAGTGAGCGTGAGTATGATTGTGAGTGAGTGAGCGTGAGTGTGCGTGAGTATGAGTGAGTGTGGGCGTGCGAGTATGAGTGAGCGAGCGCGAGTATGCGTGAGCGCGAGTATGCGTGAGCGCGAGTATGAGTGAGTGTGCGGCAGTGTGAGTGTGTGTTGCATGAGTGTGAGTGAGTGAGTGAGTGAGTGAGTGAGTGAGTGTGTGTGTGTGTGGTTTCACAGCTGAAGTGTGTGTGTGTGTCTGCGTGCGCGTGTGTGTGTGTGTGTGTGTGTGTGTGTGGTTTCACAGCTGAAGTGTGTGTGTGTGTCTGCGTGCGCGTGTGTGTGTGTGTGTGTGTGTGTGTGTTTCAGAGGTCGTAAGCCCGGCTCAGGACGTAAGAACGGCGGTGCTGGAGCCAAAGGCAAAGACAAGAAACTCTCAGGCACCGAATCGGAGCAAGAGGTAAACGAGTGTGTGAGACCCACAATGCAATGCCATCTTTACCTCCACACAAAACTGGATTAAAAATGCAACGTCTCCAAGACACTTTAAGAAACCTCCTGCAAAGCTACAGTGCTGTTAAATGTTTTAGGCACTTGTGTAAAAATGCTGTAAAATGAGGATGCTGTCATAAATAGATGTTCTTTATCAATTAACTTCTATGAACTAAATGAAATCATCATTTGGTGAGAGCATCCTTTGTGTTTAAAGCAGCTTTTGCTCTCGGTGCACTTGAGCAGAGTTTCTCAGGAGCTTCGCAGCAGGTTTCTAGAAGCATCAGTTCTTCTGGATTGAGTCTGTCTCAGTGTGTTCTGTTTCTTCATGTGACTCCAGACAGACTGATGATGATCAGATCAGAGCTCTGTGTGCAGCACTAACATATATCTCACTGTATTATTACAGTTAATGGCAAAAACTGATATTTCCTCCTGACACACTACAGCAAAAGATAGAATTAACAGACTTAAAACCATTTTTAGCTGCTGAGAATACTAGTGTTCTGATGATTTTGGCCACCGCTATATGTCTAATTTTTATCATGTGACGCATACTGTGATTTATATTCCAAAGCAAGTGAACATAAAACGTGCAAAACCTGCTCGGTGCATTTGCTGCAAAAAGCCTTGAATGAAAGTCATGTCACTCTGAATATGTTTGCATTCACACACGTGTTTTGTTTTGTGTTCAGGATGATTCAGAGGACAGTGAGACGGACGGAGAGGAGGACGAGGACGTGTCTCACACCAGCACAAACACAGCACAGCCTGCAGCTTTCTTCCACAGGTACAGCCCAAACCACCCGAGCGGTTTCTCACTGTTTAACTGTACATTATGTGCTTTGAATAAGATCCATCCAGTCAGAGTTCTGTATCAGTGCAATCAAAAACAGATATTTAAGACTTTTTTTAGAATTGCATATCAGATTTCCATGCGTTTGGATTAGACATTTTTAACACAAACTAATACGTTAATGTGAGTCATACGTTAATGAAACGGGTCAGATTCCTGCACTCAAAAAGTCACGGCATAGTGTATTATTTAGTATTTGCATATAAATGTGTGTGTGTGTGTGTGTGCGTGCGTGTGTCTCAGAGCGGGCTCTCCGCAGGCGTCTCTGATGGCTCTGCTCCCAGCCGGTTCTCTGCCGCTCCGGACCGAACACGAGGACGAGGACGAGGAGGACTACGACTCCTAGCTGCGCCGCTCTCCTGCTCTTCTCCCACAGATCCTCCACCACACACACCTTCTAGGTTTTTTAATCTTATTTTATTGAGTCGGCCTTTCTTTTCCTCGTCTTTTTCTTTGGATGAACGGCCCCGGAAGCGAGAGCGTGTGGATCCATCCCGTGTATTCTTGCACTTTCCTTTGGTTCTTCTCCGTCTTCGGTCACGTTTTAAGAGCATATATGAGGAGGTCCAGCAGATGTTTTGGTTGGTTTTAGCAGCAGATGCTCCTTCAGTTGTTTTGTAAGGGAAACGCAGAGCGGACAGTTCTGCTCTTTTGCTTTTGTGACTCATGTTTCTGGTTTTTGTCCTTTTTAAGCTAGTTTTACGATTAAAGCTTCTGTCTTGCAGCGATTAAACTGTCTAGCGGCACTTTCATGCAGTTTTGAACTCATTCTGTTGCAGGTCGTTCATCGGATGTGAATGCGTGGATTTGGTTTGAGAGCGCTTTAATTGTTTCAGACACTCTCTGTTCATTTCCCCGGACGATGCACATTTGTATGGATGACTTCCCCTTTGTTTTATATCTTTTAGACTCTTTTAATGTTTGCTGTGAAGCTGGAGAGAGTCACGTGACTTCTCTCGTCTGTTCGCTTTTAACGTTCTCTTGATTTTGTATGAGTGAAATAAACTTTGAGGTTTCAGTAATTTGCTCTTTCGATGTGCTTTCCTCACGGGTCCGGTGGTCAGAAACCCGTCAGACGGTGAGTTGTTAGCTCTAATAACCACTGTATGATTTCGCTGTGATCCCGAGAGCCAGCTTGAGACGGTTTCTGACACTGAATCATCACATGTGGTTTAATGACAGACATTTGAAGAAAACAATCATTCCTGGAGTACTGAGGGTTTTTAATAACTCGAGTATGTACTGTAGTGCTGCACGCTGGAATACACTGACCGAGCAGATTTATTATCATGAACTAAAACCATTCATTACTTCAAGTAAAATGAATGTTAAGTAAATAAAATGTATAGAAACGCACTTATTTTATTTCACTTAGTTGCCAAGATATTATTTCTCACTTGTTTAGATCAAATAAAAATGCTAAAACTAAATAAAATTAATAGAAAATGGACAAAAAACTAAAGCTAATAAAATTTCTAAGTGTATTTTAACACAATCATTTGTAGAATGTTTTTTTTATTTTGGCTTGTTAAACTGCTTTTTCACACTCAAAAAAAATAAAATGCAGAGTTAAATTCAACCCAGCGCTGTGTGAAATCTGGACAAACTCAGTGATTGGGTTAAATGTCTAACCCAATCTTGGGTGGTCTTTTTTTAACTCCACTATTGATTAAAATTCTATATGGCTGGCTTAAAATGAACCCAAAATAGGTTGTAAATTAAAAATCGGACAAAAAATTACTAGAGCCATCAGCAGTAATCAAAAGGTGAACATTAATAAACAACAACATCTTATTAATAAATGTTCATTTATTGAACATGTGGGAGTGTGTGTGTGCGAGTGGGAGTGTGTGTGAGAGGGAGTGTGTGAGAGTGAGTGAGGGAGTGTGTGAGACTGAGAGGGAGTGTGTGAGAGTGAGAGGGAGTGTGTGTGTGAGAGAGAGTGTGGGTGAAAGAGTGAGAGGGAGTGTGTGTGTGTGTGAGAGGGAGTGCGAGTGTGTGTGGGAGTGCGAGTGTGTGTGTGTGAGTGCGAGAGAGTGAGTGTGTGTGTGTGTGAGAGAGAGAGAGTGTGTGTGTGAGAGAGAGAGAGAGAGTGTGTGTGTGAGAGAGAGAGAGAGAGTGTGTGTGTGAGAGAGAGAGAGAGAGTGTGTGTGTGAGAGAGAGAGAGAGAGTGTGTGTGTGAGAGAGAGAGAGAGAGTGTGTGTGTGAGAGAGAGAGAGAGAGTGTGTGTGTGAGAGAGAGAGAGAGAGTGTGTGTGTGAGAGAGAGAGAGAGAGTGTGTGTGTGAGAGAGAGAGAGAGAGTGTGTGTGTGAGAGAGAGAGAGAGAGTGTGTGTGTGAGAGAGAGAGAGAGAGTGTGTGTGTGAGAGAGAGAGAGAGAGTGTGTGTGTGAGAGAGAGAGAGAGAGTGTGTGTGTGAGAGAGAGAGAGAGAGTGTGTGTGTGAGAGAGAGAGAGAGAGTGTGTGTGTGAGAGAGAGAGAGAGAGTGTGTGTGTGAGAGAGAGAGAGAGAGTGTGTGTGTGAGAGAGAGAGAGAGAGTGTGTGTGTGAGAGAGAGAGAGAGAGTGTGTGTGTGAGAGAGAGAGAGAGAGTGTGTGTGTGAGAGAGAGAGAGAGAGTGTGTGTGTGAGAGAGAGAGAGAGAGTGTGTGTGTGAGAGAGAGAGAGAGAGTGTGTGTGTGAGAGAGAGTGTGGGTGAAAGAGTGAGAGGGAGTGTGTGTGTGAGAGAGAGTGTGTGGGTGAGAGAGTGAGGGAGTGTGTGTGTGTGTGTGTGTAAGAGAGGGAGTGCGAGTGTGGAGCGAGTGTGTGTGGGAGTGCGAGTGTGTGTGTGTGAGTGCGAGAG
>NW_015512048.1:7925-9476 GCF_001515645.1 Sinocyclocheilus grahami | reverse complement strand
GCTGCTGCATAAAGGCGTCCAGACGGAGATGTCCGTCAGTTCAACCCAGATATTACCCACCAACGCTTTTGAGACCAAGACCCGCCGAGAGATTGATAAAAGCAGAACCAGTCTGGAAAGACGCAACATCACTTTAGCAAATGGCACTCATCGAGAGAAAAACGCTTTAATTCAGAATGAAGCGAAAGGAATACACAACTGACAATTATTATTTCACGAATTTTTTTAGTGTCTGTCTACGCCCCTTTATGCGGCTCAATGCCTATAATACTTTAAAATAAATGTATTGTGATTTTTTTGATATATGTATGTTTAAATAATTAAGAAACAACATGATCGAAACTTAATGAAGGAGTATAATTATTTCTTACGTATTGACTTACAGTTTTTTTAGACTGTTGTTTGATGTAATGCCCACAAAACATTGTGTATAAAGAAATACTGTTTAACATTAAATAGAAATGTAATTTATTCATTTATTTACTTTTTAATTAGGATAATTAGCCTATATAATTCAGTGATTAATTAATTTATATGTAATATACTTCACAATAGTAACGTTTTTACATTTGAAAAAGAACGGCTGTAAATCTGCGCAGGATTTACATTTATGGATGGACTAAGGTTATCTCTTTAAAGGGATAGTTCACCCAAAAGTGTGAATTCGTTTACATTTACTAAAGATTTACTAACATTTATATAAAGTCTCGCCAAACATTTATGACCTTTCTGATCTTCTGCAGATCATAAAAGAAGAAATGTTGATCAAATCGTTTTATTTGACTGTTGACCATTAATTAACGAAAAACACATTTCTCCAAATATCATCTTTTATGTCCTACAGAAGCAAGAAAGTCATAAACGACACGAGGGTGAGTTAATAATGGCGTCGTTTTTAATTTCGGGGTGAACTACCCCTTTAAGTGTGATTATTCAGGCAGTAAATCAGACGCACTCGCAGCGGTCCTTATGAGGTCCTTCGAATGTGTGGCGCGGGTACTCTCCACACTTTTGCCATGTTGATGTGGATTTTACTCAAGTGATGCTGAACTGAAACAAGAATGATAAAATGTTTTCGCTGAAACAGAATTGTTGGTTTATAAGAAAGGTAAGGACTGGTTAAATATAAATCGTGATTAAATAACTGGACGGGAACTAACCAACTAGGAAGTTAGTGTTTAGTCGACAGTGTATATAAAAGACTTCTGGTTATTATCATGCACTGTGTGAGAAATGTATTGTCTGTTCTTGATAACGTGTATTTAATTATATCATTATTTGTGCGGACCTAGCGTTATCGTTTAAAGTTATACTTCGTAGAAAGATTGTGTTTGAGACAGGCTGACAAGCAAAGGTGTGTGAACTGTGCCTGAGCTAGACCACATTCTCATCTCGTTTATTTTCAGGTTGTGGTATGGAGGGCGGTGGCGAGCATTGCATGGTCAGTGCTTCTCTTGCCCGTGACAGCTGCAGTCTTTGTGCTCTTGAGTAGATTCAGCTTGTTTCACCCCATCCAGTGGATTTCAGGTGAGGAAACGCGTGCGAGTGTCT
>NW_015512048.1:0-552 GCF_001515645.1 Sinocyclocheilus grahami | reverse complement strand
AAGTCATTTTTGCACACGTGTTAAAACTGATCCATGAATTCAAATGGAGACAAGCTGATTCATTTGGTTAACCTTACTTTTTAATTGTAGGCTGTTGACAGACACTTTAAACTGCCACATGCCTCCAGCAAACCTGCGAGGGCTGTCTGCAGAATGGGTGACTCCACCTACAAAACTCTAAGGTTTGCACTGAGGGCTGCGCTGAAGACAGCCATCTACAAGATAACTACAACTTTTGGAGAGCACTTGAAGTAAGTCCCATCATTATTTGCAGTAATATACAGGATAAACAGATCCAACAGACAAACAATTTGTTTTAGGGACCTGCTGTATGTATCATGTCAAAATACATGATCATCCTCTTTGACAGTGCAATGGTACATGTTTATCCTCAATCATATTAATTTGACTTAATCTTTGTTTACAGTGCTGTGAATATTTCAACAGAACATAGAAAAAGGCTTCAGCAGTTCTTGGAATTCAAGGAATAGTGCAACACACAACCTCTCCTCAATACCTTTGGATATATGTGTGTCCGGAGACAAAAGAGAC
>NW_015512047.1:7015-7518 GCF_001515645.1 Sinocyclocheilus grahami | reverse complement strand
AGGTTTGTGAGGAGAACATCCAGAGAGGCTGGTGACGATACATCACGGCATGTCTCATTACCCTCAAAGTTCAGAGGAAGACGACATTCGTCCAAACCATCAAGGATGAACAGTAATTTAAATGTATAATTTCTGGCAAGGTTCAATCCTTTTATCTCTGGGAAAAACTGACGTATAAGACATGTCAAGCTTTGTAATTCTTTCTCCTTTAGGTTCATTTCTCGAAATGCAAGAGGAAATATGAAAGTAATATCCTCATTTTCTTTACCGTCAGCCCAATCCAGAATAAACTTTTGCACAGAGATGGATTTTCCGATGCCAGCAACTCCTTTTGTCAGTACAGTTCTAATCTCCTTGTCTTGTTCAGGTGCTTCAAATACATTTTTGCATTCAACTGGAATCTCTTGTGATTCATGTTGCCTGTCAGCAGCCTGAACTTGTCTTACTTCATGTTGGATATGGACTTGTTTACTAAGACCCAAAGTCATATAGAGATCCGTGTA
>NW_015512047.1:5057-5987 GCF_001515645.1 Sinocyclocheilus grahami | reverse complement strand
TTTTTTTTAAATACGTACTATTGGCTCAGTTACTAGAAGGTGCAGAGTTATGTGGAGGCACTATCCTCTTGGTTGTAATAACAGACTTTAGTACAGTTGCTTATGAATTCTTCATGAACCTGATGACTCAAATATATGATCTTATTTAAAGGTGCTGAATTTATCTTAGAAAAAATTTGAATTGTGAGTCATATTTTCATTGTTATGATCCATGATCACTGCACACGATCAATTTGCATCAAAAAGCACATTACATTTCAAAACTATGTTACATATTTTGACTTATTATTTTAAGGAAAAAGTAATTACACATTTTACTAAAGTAGATCCATTTATTTTGTAATTTATTGTAATTAATTGGTAAAGATCAACTGTGGCATATTGTGTTCCTGCCTGTTGAGAAGAAAAGATGCCAGTTCCACATCATCCTTCAATCCCTTCTGTGCTTTTAGAGCTTCCCACCGTGTAATTTCTGCACCAATATTTACTGTGGACTTCTGTCCTTTGTTACTAAACCACACACAAAAAGAAGAAAATCACATAAAAATAATAGGTTCACAGCCATCAATATTATTTGGTCAAACCACTGCTTACTGCTACCTACTTTATTAGCAAGTGGTTGATGGGAAATACAGTTTTATGATTTAAAAAAAAGAACAAGAAATGTGAGTGGCTTTTCTCATTAAATGCAATTAATTCTATTTTATTTTAAACGTTAGTACATAAACACCACTACTACCAGAAGTGACACATCTAATCAGAATTTATATCTAACATTTAAATTACAGGACAATTGCTCTGTTAGGTCACGTGGGTAAGGTATTGATGATGGTGTTATTGGAGAGATTGAAAGCGCAGATGGAACCGCATCTGTCAGAGGAGCAAGCCGGATTCAGGAAAGACAGATGCACGACACATCAAATCCTGATT
>NW_015512047.1:2816-4208 GCF_001515645.1 Sinocyclocheilus grahami | reverse complement strand
TGTGGTGTTTGGGATCATGGATGGATGGACACGGAGAGGAAGACCAAGTAGGAAGTGGTTGGATGACATCAAAGAAAGGTGTCAGATGGACATCCACTCTCTCAGCAGGATGGCACAGAACCGTGAACAGTGGAAATGGAGTGTCAGATGGGTATTGGACACCAACAGGCATGAGCCCATGGAATGATGGATGGATGGACCATATAAATTATCCATATCAGCTAACTATATCCTGCATCCCTTCGTGGTCTCTAGCAAAGCTATTTTCCTACTTATGCCTTCTATAAAAGCTTACAAATGCTGATTGTTAGTTATGCACTGACTCAGTATGACTAAGTTACAAGGCTATTCCCTCCTTCTCACCCCATCAACAAACTGTATTTCTTCTGATGCTTTTGGTTTAATGACTTCACAGGGTTTCTGCAGATATAAACATGTTAAATTAAAGATTTTTAAGACCTTTTTAATACCACCTTAAATGAAATTTAAGACCTTAACCCCTAATGGAAATACACATTATATTACATACATATATGTAATATTTGATGCGTTTAATGTAAAAAGAAAACAAAATATCATTGCTGTAAAGGATATTTATTACAATGATATACTGTTAACTTTTTATATCAGCAGACAATATTCTATACAAAATATCCCCACAAAAATACTGCATCACCAAGATGGTCCCACTTTATATTAAGTGTCCCTAATACCTGTGTACTTACCTAGTAACTAAATGTGTATGTAGTATGTAACCACAGTGTAAGTACACATTGGTACATAGTATCTACAGCTGTAATATTTCTGTAACTACACACATGTAACAACCCTCAAGATGGTTTGTGTAAGACCATGTGGGAGGAGTTGGATCTCGAGTTGGAGTTGGTGCACCACTGTAATACCAGTGTACTTACATGGTAACTCCTCAGGAACTGTCCACTTAATATAAAGTGTAACATTCTGGACACCAACCACAATTTATATGTAAAGCCTAACTTACTGGCTGCTGCTGTGTAACATCAGAGTAATTACATGATAAATCTAGTATAAAGTGTAACATTTTCTTTACCAAAAAGTGTTGTTACCGATGTCCTGTTACACATTTGTACTTACACATACCATTCAGTGGGTTGTTACATATGTGTAGTTACACAAACATTAGAGCTGTAGATACTATGTACCAATATGTACTTACACTGTGGTTACATACTATGTACACATCTAGCTACTATGTAAGTACACAGGTATTAGGGTATAAGATGTTGTGGAAAACCAGCATTACACTGACTTTGGAACAAGTATGTTGTAGTAAATACAACATAATTTGTATTACTTTTGATATTCTATAAAATTATATATATATATATATATATATATATATATATATATATA
>NW_015512047.1:0-2271 GCF_001515645.1 Sinocyclocheilus grahami | reverse complement strand
TGGTCCCACTTTATATTAAGTGTCCCTAATACCTGTGTACTTACCTAGTAACTAAATGTGTATGTAGTATGTAACCACAGTGTAAGTACACATTGGTACATAGTATCTACAGCTGTAATATTTCTGTAACTACACACATGTAACAACCCTCAAGATGGTTTGTGTAAGACCATGTGGGAGGAGTTGGATCTCGAGTTGGAGTTGGTGCACCACTGTAATACCAGTGTACTTACATGGTAACTCCTCAGGAACTGTCCACTTAATATAAAGTGTAACATTCTGGACACCAACCACAATTTATATGTAAAGCCTAACTTACTGGCTGCTGCTGTGTAACATCAGAGTAATTACATGATAAATCTAATATAAAGTGTAACATTTTCTTTACCAAAAAGTGTTGTTACCGATGTCCTGTTACACATTTGTACTTACACATATCATTCAGTGGGTTATTACATATGTGTAGTTACACAAACATTAGAGCTGTAGATACTATGTACCAATATGTACTTACACTGTGGTTACATACTATGTACACATCTAGTTACTATGTAAGTAGGGATGCTCCGATCCACCTTTTTCACCTCCGATACCGATTCCCGATACCTAGGGTTCGGTATTGGCCGATACCGATCCGATATGATACCCGATCCGACAAAAATGGCAGTATCGGAGCCGATATCCGATATGAATATCAGATCGGCGCATCCCTATATGTAAGTACACAGGTATTAGGGACACTTAATATAAAGTGGGACCACATTTTTGGATATACAAATACGAAATGTTGGTGGGAAAATCCATATTTTAAAAACGTACTGAATCACCAGTAGGTGGCGGTAAGTCACTTAATGAGTGAGTCATTGAGTCAACGGATTTGTTCAAAACACTGAATCATTCAGTAACAAAACACAGCCGAGTGTTGCTTGGAGAATGTGCTGATCTTTGTTTGGAACTATTTTCGTTGGTGAAATAGAACAAAACAGTATATATTGTGTATAAAATGTAAGTAACGTAATAACTAATTGACTACTTAACTACTTGTTTATTGAACTAAAATCAATGTGACATTTGCAATCGTGAAATATTCAGCAAAATAGCTCCCTTGTCATGGTATGTCATTTAACCACATTTTATGAATAAACTGAGCATTTTGAATTTATACCTCAGTGTGTTTCTTCCGAATTTCTTTATGTTTGTTGTTGCTCGTTTGTGGAGCAGTGAGCAGTACTTGCATTTGTGTAGACGTCTCTCACAAAGAGACAGGCAGCGTGAGCCTCAACAGCATTTTAAACTAGCTAAAAGGCTGGTCAGCTAGCTGTAGCTCGAACTATAGGCCTATTATTATAGAGAACATTATAACAAAGAAGGTAGTTTGACCTGTATTCTGCTACTGCAATTCTCTCTGATGATGCAGTAACTACCGCGAGGAAAGAAAAAAAAACTTTGGTCTGTCCATTGATTGTAAAATGTCACTGGGTCCGACAGACTGAAAAATATATTTTAGCGTTAATGTGACCAAAAATATTTAAGACCCACTGAATCTGAATTTAAGACATTTTAAGACTTTTTAAGGCCTTTTATTAGAAAAACGTTATTTAAGACATTTTAAGATTTTTTAAGGACCCGTGGACACCCTGCTTCAGAAATTAATGATCTCAGTCAAATTTCTTGGTGACAAATCAAATAAATTGTGAAACCAAACACTTGGACGAATATTTCACACACCAGATGTGACTCATAGTTGACTGCAAACGATATGATGAATATTCTTTTTTTTTGTAAATACATCATTCAGTTTATGGCCAACAATTAGAAAAACATAAAATACCTTTTGGAAGATGATGGTGTTTTCTCACTAAAGTATGGTCCATCGCCTTTTGAATGGTCACTCTTCATAGACAGAGCTGGATACACATGATCCTGATCTTTTACTGACAAGAACAGAGAGACAATATTATTTAGGGGTGTCCCCGACTAAGGATTTACATAGTCGAATTGGAATTTTCATAGTCGAATTGGAATTTTTGAATCATGCCAACAGACGACTGATAGTCAAATCCTATGTCTTGGGGGCGGGGGAAAATACATTACCAAGAATCAAGTCAGACATTCGACAGTCATAATTACTGACGTTATTATCACACTCTCACGAATCCGGTCTATGAACTTTCAGTTTCTTAAGGTTCAAGATCATGTTATCTGCATCTCCTGCACTCCATCAACCCACTCCCATAATAGCTGTCATCACTCAAATTAATGCACGACTCT
>NW_015512046.1:8439-9477 GCF_001515645.1 Sinocyclocheilus grahami | reverse complement strand
ACACACACACACACACACACATACACACACATACACACAGAGAGAGCTCTTGTTTTCATTAGCTTGTTCTATCTGCCCAAATACGTTTTTCACCTTCATTAGAGAAAGAGGGGGTCCTTTATCCAGCACAACACAACGCACTTCACACTTCTGGGTAAAAATAACCTCTCAGATCCTAAAGGCGGAACACATAATCAATCGCTCTGCTCCTATTCTCATATCTGTTGATTGTGAATATTGTGGGTTTGTCAACACTGAATCCAGTCACTGAATTGGCAACACTGAATGTGGATTTTCTTTTTTGACAGAATCATTATTCATTTATGCCTGTCTTCCTCTTTCCCTCAATCTATTGGAGGGGAGAATAAGGGGGAAAAAACATTGAGGAGCGTGCTCAGAAGTAACATGCACGTAGATCCATCACAATAACAGTTCTGTCAAAGAGATAAAGAGCTCAATGTGCATCTCTCTTCATCTCACATTGCTTGTCAATCTCTTGTCTCTAATAAACTCATGATTATATGATGGTTTTGTGAAAACATGCACATTTATTTTTATTTTCCCTTGTTCGAAATAAGCTGCCAAGTGGACTAGACTCCATTTATTTACACATCATGAAGATTGGCTGTATTTGGTTATAGTGCTCACATCAAAAATAAAGTATACTCTGGGTTTAACTCAACAATTGGCCTGAGTTTTGGAGCAGAACTATGCTTGTGGTGGAACAATGAAAGAACAATTTCATAAGTCTACATGCACTATGTAGTCTACAATGATGTTATTTTGTCATTCAGCATCGCAGTCTGATAGCAGCCCCTTCCCTTCCACTAAGGAAAGCTATGACATTTTAGTGCATGAAGTGTCCAACATTTCTCAATTTTTGTTGGTTTAATAAGTGAATCATTGGGTTATTTAAAGTTTATTTATGATATAAACTGTGATTTCCCTTGACCTAGTTTTCCTGGTTGCCTGATTATGTCATTCTGTTCACCTGTGTCTGGTTAATTATCTCACTGGTCTTCTATCATTCAAGCCCTG
>NW_015512046.1:0-813 GCF_001515645.1 Sinocyclocheilus grahami | reverse complement strand
TCACACCTCTACTCTTTTCGAAAGACATCCTTGGATTTTTAATGAACACAGAGAGTCAGGACCTCGGTTTAACGTCTCAACGAAGGAGTATATATGTTGTCATGGTGTTTCTCTGCTGTGGTTTGTAATAGGTGTAATCTGTATGATGAAACGCAGGTCATAGTCGAAACATCATGAAAATGTCATGACGACCAGAGAGCTGAATCTAACAATGTGGAAGGATTGCAGCAGGATTGTATAAAAAGAATAGCACACACACATAATTTATGTAATAGAATGAGTCTATGTATACATTGCAGCAGGATTGACATCAGTAAAGTCACGATATACTTCAGTTCGTGTTAAGTCTGAATATGCATAATTCAAGGTTATTTTTACATTTGTGAGGTTTGTTTTCATTTTACAGTCTTTTTACAGGCATTTGTTTTCCATTTCACGGTCTGATTTTTCAATAATATTTCAGTATTTTTATAAATATTTTTTCATAGTTAAAGTTTTGACTGACATACTTTGTTTTTTTTTATATATTTAACTTTCAGTTTTCGTAAGGACCTCCAAAATATGACTCTCCCTGTTCCTAACCCAAGGTAGTTTTGACCCTGTTGAATGTTATAACTTATTAAACAGTCATAACATACAATTTTTCAATAAAAAACATACTGTTTCTGATAAGTAGCTAATAGCAATGTTGAATGGCTGAATTTGCAAACATTTATGATGTTATTATCATGTTATTACTACACCTTCCACTTGTATTAATAAATTGTGAAATTCTTTAAAATTCCAAATTATAGACATAGCAATAGCAAAAAA
>NW_015512045.1:9071-9477 GCF_001515645.1 Sinocyclocheilus grahami | reverse complement strand
TTTTTTTTAGCATTGAGAGTAACACAAAGTTTGCCACTAGGGTGGAGTAGAGTATAACATAAGCGTCACATCCCTTATAACTTTATTTATTTATTTATTTATATTATTAAACAGGATTCATTCTGAATAGCAACACACAAAATACATGTGTAAAACTTTGCGTCTTCTTTGTGCGCATCTTACTGTTCTTTTTTTTTTAAGTTATGAGTAACGTTAGGCTAACTCCAACCAGAGGACCACCCCACGTTTATTTTCTTCGTTTTGCACTTTGTAGACGATCCCTAGAATACTGATTAAAACAATGATAAACTACGTAAGTTCTGTTCTACATTCGAATACTTTTCAAATAAACTATTTTTATGCCATACCTTGGCAAACGGTTAATAGGCCTACTGTCTCTTAATAT
>NW_015512045.1:0-1939 GCF_001515645.1 Sinocyclocheilus grahami | reverse complement strand
GTGTCAGATGTTGGAGGGCCAACTGAGTCCAAAATTTAAAATATTTTATCATCATAACAATTTGAGCGAATAGTAGAAATGAAAATTGCCTGTGGGTATTTGGATTGTCTCTCTTTTGCTTTAATGACAGCAGCACCTAAGCTGCATGATTTCCACAAGTTTGTTTAAAACTTGATGATCATGTTCTACAACTTGATTTGAGAAGATCCAAAGAACACCTTGAGCTTTAGCAGAAGAACATCTGCTGTACAATGGAGTTCACAAGACCAATATCTAAAATTTGTTTAGATAAATATTTTTTTTCTTCATTTTACATCAAAATTCTAATACTTCATACATTTCTGTTTAAATCAGATTTTCTATCCCAGATTTTCGCTGTGTCCTCAGACTTGTATTGCTTGAGGGATCAGCTTGCCACATTACAGTTTGGATTCAAAACTATTAATGGTCGAAATAACCTCCCTCATAAGCCCACACTGACAGAATAATGTAGCTCCTACAAGAACTTCTCACATTTGCTGAACCACATGCAATTTTTCAGTTTGAACTGGAGGGACAACTGAGAGAGAGAAGGAGAGCATTCCTATCTGATATGTTAGTTATGGAGCTGCCTGTCTCCCTCGTTGGGCGTTTCAGGCTACAGATCTCTTCTGCAGGCCAAGAGGCGATGGGAAAAGCAGGCTCTTCTCAGCTGGCCATCCAAACCACTGGACTTATAAGTCAACATCAACAAGAGTTAGACAAGTGGTGTCGCCTGTAAAACATTGTAAAGTGCAGTGAAACAAGACAATAAAGCGTAATTAGTTGGCTGCCTGAAATTGTATTGCAAGCTACAGTATTTGAGCTGCACTTATAAAACTAAAAGTTCCAAAAGGGGGTTTTCACAGCAGTGCCAAAGAACCATTTTAGGTTCCCGAAAGAACTTTTCAGTGATCAGTTCTTAAAATGACCATTTTACATCATAGTGTAAAAAAAATTATAATAAACTAAAGAACCTTTCCAACTAAAAACCTTTTGTGAAATGGAAAGTTTCCATTAATGTTAAAAGATTTTTCATGGAACCATCAATGGCAATAAAGAACCTTTATTTTTTTAAGAGTAATGAGCTAGAAAAATATCCTACATCTTTCACTTAGGATTATATTTTCAACTTTCAGAGATACTTTTATTGAAAAACGTTGTAGTTTCATGGCACAGAGAAAGCAGCAGTTCAATGCAAACACTCAATTTACTTATAAATTCTGCATCGTACTGTCATTTTTATCTGTTGGTTGTTCCACTTCATAAATGTCATGTTTTGGCAGCATCTCAGGCTGTCAGCTATGAAATGTAGGACATTTTGAAATTACACAGTTAGCAGGAAATGACCTCACTTCACAAATAACACATACCATGTAGATGCTTTGTTCTTTTTCTCACTAAGCTTTGGGTGGCATGATTGAGTGTTTGATATGTTTTTTCAGAATCATAGTTTGTGTTGTCTTTAAGGGATTTCACATCTTTCTATCACCCTCTTCTTTCCTGCATCAAGGGAACACACATATGTAGGGCAAAGGATAAGGGACATATAAAACAACAAAACTAAAGTCCCAGACACCATTCTCTGTCAGGATACCAGTGATCAGGGGCGAAACTGGAGATGGGGGCTATTTAAAAACTCTGCTTTTAAAACTCTGTTTGTGTGTGTGGGGAGATGAAGGAAGTTTAAGACCAAAGTTATAGTACAGATGTGCAATAGTCTGCAAAACAGTTGAGAAAACTCTGTATTTATGAATTGCCCAGGAAGACCCACAGATCTGCTTAACTCATCACTGGACACAAAACATTTCAAATGCTGTCTATCAGTGACCATCTGCCCCCTTATCTGTTGTTTGTCTATGTTGACATTGACATATATATACAGTGGTGTGAAAAGGTTTTTACCCCTTCCTGTTTTTTT
>NW_015512044.1:8385-9478 GCF_001515645.1 Sinocyclocheilus grahami | reverse complement strand
TTTTCTTGTTTCTTTAATAGTCCTGATAATGTTTTATGTCATTTTTGCCAGTATTTAGTGAGTGTCCCTCTAAAGATGTTTCGGCTCTGGGCGTTTCTGGGAATGATGGCACAGGTCAGTCTTAAATATTCAATATTGCTTGTTGAATGTCAAATAAAATTCCTCATTTCACATTCTCTTTCCTGTTTCAGATCCCGCTCGCCTATTTTGTGGGCCGATTCTTGAGGGGAAACTACGGCAACGCCGCCGTCTGGATGTCGCTGATCATCGGCCAGCCGATCGCCGTGCTCATGTACGTCCACGACTATTACGTGCTGCATTATGGGAGTGCGGCGGAAGGCGTCGCCGCATGACAAAACCATATCTGCAATAACCGAGATGTTGAATGTAAAAACAATGCAAAAATTTAGAAGGGAAATATTAGATTTTTAACAGACTTCAGCCCAAATCAAATGTGATCCGAAAGACTTGAGCAGGTGTGTTTTATAAGGTGCAATCTAATGTTAACACCACCGGGCCAAAGCAGCACATCATTGCAATGCCTTCTCACTAATGTTTCACGCTTGACATTTTCATACCAAGATGATCCATTCAAAGAGGCGCAAAATCGAAAGTGTTTGTATTCTTCCGAATGCATTACAGAAGGGAACTCATTTGTGTCTGTAATTTAAATGTAATCTTTTTTTTTTATTCTTTGTGCTGTTGCTTTGGTGGTGTGATTGACTGAATCTGTGAGTTTTTGCACTTTATTCAGAAATGCATGACGTTTGTCAACCTTTTAAAGGCTAATTTGAAGAATGTAACTGCTTTTATGTTGATTTCAATACTTGCTGATCAATTTTAGTTTCTGAAAAGAGACGTATAAATACATTATATCAACATTGTACATGAATCTGGGAAATTGTTAAAGCCAAAATTTTATGTTGTGCCATTTAAATTGCCAGCAGTGTTATTTAAATGGGATTTAATGGGATTCAAGCACCAATAGGGCCAAGAAAGATGTAAGATGTCCTAGATAACGATATAACTGTTTCACAGAGGAACGATATCGTTGAAACCATCACAGCCTATCAGAATCCATCCTAACTTGAAC
>NW_015512044.1:0-737 GCF_001515645.1 Sinocyclocheilus grahami | reverse complement strand
ATATTGTATTGCATTACTTTTAAAAGTAACTTTCCCCAACACTGCAGGTGACTAGATGATGTGGAAGTTGAACAAGCAGTTTTGAGTTGATAAACAGCTTTGTAAGTCTGCTTACATCTGTTCTTCATGACCTAGAAACATCAGTCCCAGACCAGACACACATGAACACAACTCACCAAATACAGGAGGAGCTCTGACATCACTGTAGCTCAGTGAGAGACTCAGAGAAAACGAAACTAACAACAATATGGATGCCTGAAAGTTAAACGAAATCTTTTTTGAGCCATTCAAACTCTTGTGGACACATCTGAAACTCACAGGTAGGCTAAGGGATAGAAATATAAGAGAGATAGTCTCGAACATGTTTCTAATGGAAGTGGTCTGGTGTTTATGTCAGACTGGAACAATCTGAACAGAACCCAGTTTCAGCATATCAAATACTCACCTTCTTTAGTTTACTGCACTGAAATGGTAACAGATTTGTATTTAAAGCATGCCATTTGATTGGTTGTATAGTTTGGTGTTTCTGGCATTTTGTCACACGGCATAAAGTCTAAAGAAGTCCTGCAGACAGACAGAACACAAACCTTCTACACTGTAGCTGAAAATCACATTTACATAAAATAAGATGAAATTACACTTGACTTGACTTTTTTTAGTTTGGGAAAATTTGCATTTTTGTGTGAGATTTTAAAAAATAAATAGACGTAGTTTTTTGTCCATATCAGTGTGTACAT
>NW_015512043.1:8582-9478 GCF_001515645.1 Sinocyclocheilus grahami | reverse complement strand
TCTGTGTTCTTTAATTTGCGCATTGTCAGTAGATCAGCTGCAGAACTTTCCACTCCCATCGGCACTTTTATGGGATTGCACCCTGTTCAGTAAATCTGGCCCTAAACATGAAGGTCCACCCTTAAACCTATAACCCTCGGCGGGGTGTAACATATGAAAATGCACCATTAATTGAGTTCTTACGAATTCATACCAATTTGCCCCTAATTTGACAAAACGTAAAAATAGTTACGAATTATTTGTGAGATTTATTAGCAATTTCTGAGTCGATCCTACACCAGGCTTTTTTTTCAGTGTAGAGCACCCTGACAATCCACGGCAGTGAGTTTTGCACCGACGAACGACACAAAAAACAAGTTGTTCATTTTAAACGTTTCAAAGGCTTTTGAGAGGAACAGCCTGGCCCTCAGCTCAAATTTTTCCCACAGCATGCCGACAAGCATCGAGAGCATTTGTACCGTTTTTCCGCCTAAGTGCACACAAGTGCTTGAGGCACTAGACAGACACATACACCAGGTCTCGCACTGATGTCACAGCACAGCGATTTATCAAGGAGAAATCCTCCTGATGTACAGTACACACTACAACATTTACACACTCTGTCACCACGATGAATTATGTGATTGCAGTCAATGAGAAAATCTACTGTATTTTGAGCGCCATTTACAGACAGGCGCGGCGAGAGAGAGAGAGAGGTGGGGGTTTCAATCCGGCGGCGCGTGTTGAGATACTGTCAGCGTTTAAAACGCATTTTGATTAGGCTCCGATTGAGGAGTCTCTCTCTGCCTTGCCTCGTCCTGGGTGATTAGACTAAAACGGTCGCTCGTCTTGACTGGAGATCGCAGCAGTTCCACATAACACGCGCCGTGATTGAAGGTCGAAATATTTTGAATTCT
>NW_015512043.1:6934-7468 GCF_001515645.1 Sinocyclocheilus grahami | reverse complement strand
AATGGACTTGCGTCGCACTGATATTGCGAATCCTCAGTAACCAAAATATCATGCTGTGCAGCTTTTACCACAAAATCACATTGATGTAATATGAACAGTAAATCACAGGTTTTAGACCATACAATACATCTTTGGTGCATCTTGTACAAACTATTCATGTAGCACAGACAAAAGTTGAATGTCTGTTGGGGCAAAGCTGCTAAAATTATACATATGTATTACAATTGACCATGAATTGCAGATACTTGTGTATAAGAAGAATAAGAATAAGAATAAGAAAGAGCTTTATGACATTATATATACATGACATTAAATACGCAATATGTAAATGACTATAGAAAAGACCTATGCATCAATACTTCCTAAAAAGGTATACACCCAGTTGTTGAATATATGTAACTACAATAATTTGCACATCTTTGTTCCTTAGTTTTTTACTGCAAAACATGTTTTTAAAATTCTTTAATTTTAAGTTTGCTTTTTTAAAATGTTAAATTAAGTTTAAAAAAAAAATCTGTGGCATTTACGGTAAAA
>NW_015512043.1:0-434 GCF_001515645.1 Sinocyclocheilus grahami | reverse complement strand
TGTGTGTGTGTGTGTGTGTGTGTGTGTGTGTGAGAGAGAGTCTTTTAAACACTGGGATAAAGCGGCCTGCCTCTGTTCTGTCGTGTGCCAGCCGTGTTGAGGCCAGCGTCTGCCGTGACCCCAGTTTGTAGGGGTTTTGTCGAGTGTGTGTGTGTGTGTGTTGTGGGGGGGGCGGGGGCTGGTAATCCTGCTTTTCAACCGGCCTGTTCCAGCCTGGGCACACACAGCCTCTGACCACTCATTATCCTAACAAGAAGGGCCATTTCACCTGCGACTGGAGGCCTTGTACGCTCCTTGTTAGTGTAATCCCCTCTCTCTCTCTCATTCGCTCACACACACACGCACACACACACACACACACGCACGCACGCACACACTTTGCCAGACCCGCTGCCATTCAGAACAAGCAGGTGGCCACTGACGCACATAATTGC
>NW_015512042.1:8516-9479 GCF_001515645.1 Sinocyclocheilus grahami | reverse complement strand
GCAAAAAATGATTCCCTTTGCTTAACTTTTTGCATTCGGGGATACTATCAATGCCTGTTACAATTAACAAGACCTCAAAACTTCTGTTGCAGTGAATACAGAAAGATTTTGTACCAGTGTCCAGGGCAGTTCATGGGCTTGAGAGCAAAGATCTCCTTCTCCACCTCAAAGGAGAACATGTTTTCGCTGTAGTGCTGCCAGTGTCCTGAGGTTTGCCATAGTTTGCTGTTGTAGATGTTTGGTGTGACCACTTCCTGGAATCCCCTCTTTCTGTATTCACTCTACACAATAAAATTTAGAACAGTGCAACAAAAATGGTTTGTGAAAATGCATAAATATTTAAGCGGTTGGTTCACAATCATTAACGAGGTCCTTAAAGTGGACCAACCTATCCATTACATGGTCTACTGAACCATGACATCTATAAAATGCAATTTAGCATATCCTAATAGACCTCTGGAAACCCTGCTCCACATCACACCCTTGTTTTGTCAGCTATTGTAATTTTTTTAATGAATGATATTGGCTCTGTAGTAACAGAATGAACTATGAATTCAAAAAGGGTGGGAAACTCACTCTAATAAACTCGATGAGCGTATTATAGATGTAGGCTCCTTTAGGCAGAAAGAAACAGCTACCCGGGCTCAGGTCGTGGAAAAAAAACAAGTCTTGCTCCTGGAAAGACAAAAGCAGGGGGAGAGAGAGTGTGTGTAAAACATTAAAGGTGAGAGAAACAATTATTATAATTGAGTCAGAAATCTAAACGAGAATACCGGAGGATACAAAGGAAAAGAATGAGAAGTTCAAATGAGCAAGAGACAAAAAATAGGACAAATGGCTGATTATGCTCTTGCTTTTGTTGTGACAAAGTGTTCCCTGTGCACCCATCAGCATGTCCATGAACAGATGGCACATTAAGGAGACAGACATCTGCCTTCTTTATGGGCACAGTCCCCGTTCTCT
>NW_015512042.1:6870-7110 GCF_001515645.1 Sinocyclocheilus grahami | reverse complement strand
GTTTATGTAGTTATAGGGTTAATGCAGAGAGTAAAAGACCCGGTAAAGAGAGACGAGTTAGTTAGGCTGGTGCGCATGTGATACAGTTCTGCGTTATAATTAAAGGTTAAGACACGGAGCGCCTTTTGTCTGTCATTCTTCAGACATTCCAGTAGACATATTTTGGTTTTCAAACTGTATTGTTTCATCAGTTAATCGGCTAACGTATCCACCATTATTGTTTTGTTAAGTGTTTACAGT
>NW_015512042.1:4702-5345 GCF_001515645.1 Sinocyclocheilus grahami | reverse complement strand
GATCGAAAACTCCTGAACAAAAATATAAAATTTTGTATTTCTTGTCCAGCTACTTAGCATAATTTCTAACCACAGATAAATTAATGTGACTTTCAAGCTCTAACTGACAGTTCTAAACAATAGATGGTAAACAGACACAATAGTGACTTGCATTAGCATGGATGACAACAGTCGTGAAAAGCATATTATAATCTGTAGCCTGTAGTTTGCCCTGTAATACTACAGTTCTGTTGATAAAAATCCCAAATCATTCTAATTAAAAAATAATAATAAACAGAGAATATGTCTAACTTACTCATTTTCAAGAAACATATCATAGTAAAAGCCATTCTCAATGGGCGGCCCGTAACAAAGGCATCCTCCATAGACTCGCTCCATGGCCTCTCCCATTATGTGGGCACTGGAGTGCCAATACACCTTAAGAAAGAAGTTTTTTAAATAATATGTAAATATATACTCTTTCAATCATCTATGCAATAAAATAATTCATAAGATACACATTTTCACTGTGCACTACTTTATTTGTGGTGGGGTCACTGCTATTGTGGACTAGCCTTCATTAAAATAAATAACACAAATGCAAACTTGAGAAAAAAACTCTAAACTTACTGCTTGTGCCTCTTCATCGTCGAATTTGAGAAAC
>NW_015512042.1:0-470 GCF_001515645.1 Sinocyclocheilus grahami | reverse complement strand
CTGAAAGCCCATTTTGCAGGTTTTTTTTAGGTTTACTTTAGATGCATAGCATCAAGTAAGCCCATTTAACTGCATGTGTGACTGCAAAGAAGTGAGGTGAAAGTCAGGTCAGGTTTCATAACCTTACACTTGTTTAAGAAGATGAGTCTAGTGTCAGACTGACCTGAGGGTCTCTATTAGAGATCTTGTAATTTCATGGTCCAGAAAGTGCATTTTGAGGCCATAACACTGTAGAGTTCTCAGTTCACTTAAAAGAAGTGAGCCTATGCTTCCTGTTTCTTAGATGATCATGAAAGGGTTGCAAATAATTATTTTCCTTTAAATTGCTCCTTACATTTGCTGGAAATGTTGATTTTACCAAATGTTATCAGTGTCTTAAATATTGAGACTATATTGAATAAACACAAACAGCAATATTCTGGTTACTACTGTAATGACACATAGACGGAAATATAGAGGTGATAGTTTTG
>NW_015512041.1:0-9482 GCF_001515645.1 Sinocyclocheilus grahami | reverse complement strand
TTGTGCATTTGCAGTATTTATTCACAAATACAGTAAAACAGTACTGGCCTTTGCCTTGGTGAGCATAAATGACACCTTTCAGAAACATAAAAAAAAAAAATCTCACTGACAAAACTTTCAAACAGCAATGTACGTACAAATTACCATTAATCAATATTAATGAATGCTCAAGTGTTCATCATAAGTTCACGATACCTAATGTATTAACTAAAGTTAACAAAAATAACCTTCACGTAAAGTGGTACCATCAAACTTGGCAGTTCGTAAATGAATTCATTGTCATGTGAAATCACAATGAGCCAGTTTAACCTCTGGCATTTGGTTTGAAAGTTTTAAGCCTTTTAAAGTTTCTCTCACGAACTACTTTAACAAGCACAGAAATATTACAATATGAATACAAATGTGCTCATATTCGGTCAGTGTCAAGCATATATTTTTTTGGAGAGAGAAGACCCATTTTTCTCTTCAAACATTAGAAGATATTAACATAAATCAATGCACAGACGGACAGCACCGTAACAGTGTCATATTTAAAAAGGTTACTGGCTTACTAATCCATCCTTCATCCTTGACTGCCATCGGTATGAATGAAAATGAATGATTTTACACTAAAATGCAGCATAATAGGTGTTACGAGCGAGCAGTAGGCAATAGTGGGAAAATTGCATATTGTAGTACATGCAAGTTTACTTATCTTATTTAAATCTTACAAAAAGTTAATAAATAGCATTACATTGTTTAAAATCACACTGCACATAACATTTTGGACCCCAAAGCAATTTCTATTGGCTGATAGAAATTTTCTTTTAAATCAATTTGATGTCTGATTACATATCTTATGTGTTATGTCATCAGAACTATATGACAATGTCTTCTAAATGATACACGTTAAATGACTGAATATACTGTATAGAATGGTGAAATTGAACTTGGATTAGCCTACTATATTTACTAGCCAAATACTTACACAGCTTACACAGAAAAAAAGATACAAAAGCTTTTTACTGGCACTGCACCCTTTTAAAAGGTAAACCTTTGCACCATTTACCCCAAAAGGGTGCATAATATTACCTAAAGGTACATAATATTAGTATCTTTTAAAAACTACTGCCCTGCTTTTGTACCTTAAATTTATGAGTGTATAGATGTCCTTTTTAAACAATTTATGTACCATTCCACTAGCTAATTAGCCTGTTATCTTAGGTCAACTGCTAACTGATTAACCTGCTAGCCAAGTTGCTACACTACCATGATTAATTAGTACTTTCATATCACTTCTGCAAAAGCATAAGACTATTTTAATTATCTAAAGGTACATTTTCATAGGGGAACTTCTCACAAAAGTACAAAAAGGTCACCCAGAGTATGTGATTTCTGCCTACTGCGTAAATGTTAAAATAATTTTAGATTTGTTCATGAATAATTTCTAACACGGATTTCACTCACAAATTTATGTGTACGCAAAGTTAATGAATGAGACCCATTGTGATACTGTATTACAAATTATAAGGTACTGATATAATGACGGCACATAATTTAGCATACACTTGCTGCATGTCATAAAACTGTCAGCTTCTGGAAGAAAGAGTGGATCAATTTGAAAAAATAAATAAAAATGTGATGACACCAAAGAGAACTCGGTCCAAAGTGCGCACACTGAAAGCACATCTTAGACAGCGTGCAAGTACTTAATAGAGTTCTGTTACGTGTCTTATCATGCTTGAACAAACAAATACGCAGAAAATTGTCAAAATGTCTGATTTGTACAAGTATTCATATAAATACAGTTGTTTATGTCTCGAGTGAATGTAAACTGTTTGAAGAATCAGATGTGCACTATATCGGATCCGTGCATTAGGTCTTAAAAACACAGCAGCCTAATATACCTTCTACTGCCGGTGTCCTTAATGTTAATTAATGTGTAAATTTGTTCATGAAAGGCCACCCAGATGTGATTTCTACGTATGTTTCAGTTGCTCCTACATTTTTTCATGAATTTAGAATAAATGTTAATATGAATCATGATTTGTTTATGAAAACCCTTATGCAGATTTCACAAAAAAAAAAGTTTTACACTCAAAGTTAAATCTAAGTAGGACTGGCTTCTGAAGGGCAATCGAATCTTGTATGACACTGGCCTGAGCCGAGCAAATGAGAACAAACACCTCAAAAGTGTCGGTTTTCACCCCTAAAAAGTGTGTTACACTGAATCAGTATCCCTATTAAATACATCTACAGCGTAACAGTTTCCAGGACTCCCAAAAGGCAAACACAAAAGCAAACACCTGATAGCTATTTGCAAGGAAATTAGTCTGACCCCCTCCCAGTCCATGCTGACTGTCAAACTTCAGCTGCTCTGTGATTATGAGAGTCATTGCCATTATAAGAAATCAGTGTTTGAGGAGCGGAGGGAGGGTTGGCCAACTGCCGCACCATAAGGCAGTGATATTCTCCGCATGTCCGCAGGCTCGTGTCCCAGATGATTAGAGGTCTAGAGGAGAGATCAGAAACTGCATCTCAATCAGAGAGTCAAGGTGACTTCATAGGAAGCTGATTTCCAACACGGTCATTACCGAAACCTGAACACACTGAAATCAGAACTTCAGCAAACCTGCTTATTAGTAATAATGAGTGCAAATTACTAGACTATAGATGTCCTTTCTGCTGTTTGATTTTTTTCTTCTTTTTCTGCTCTGTAAGTTTGTTGTTTGACGCATTGTACGACACAAATCTGGTGAGATCTTGAGTTAAAGCTGAGGCAGACTAACAGCGTTGACTAGACGATCAGTTGTGGCACATTCTAATATCGCCAAAATTGAAGTAATGTTGGCAATGTTTTGCCTGGCACTGAAAACAAAAGTTTGGAGACAGCTGGCTGGGAAAAACAGGGAGTTTGTAGAGATGGCCGTCGCAGGGCAGACACATTTTAGGACTGCGACCCAAAGTTTCTGACACTGTCAGAAGTTCATCAGAGGCTACGACTCATCCCAATGGCAATTACTTGGCAGTCAGTGAGCATGTTATGCTAAGAAATCAAAGTATGCCCTACAACAATAGAAATATGTTATGATTCCCAAAATTTGTCTTGGACAACAAAATCATGTCCAAAAGCGGAGCTTGAGGTAAGAAGTTTGATGTTTTAGCGCCATGTCGTGTTGATTTCATGTCACATTTTTATTGGCCAGAAACCCGTTGTACGATGATCATGCTGAATTTCTGACACTGTCAGAAAATTACCGTAGGCTATCTTTGGTCTCAAGATCGTGACAACGACTGTCTTTGAACCTCTCTCACTGTAAGACACAGGGCCACCGATTAGGAGCCATGATCACAGAAATCGCCACGACTGTTTTACTATGCCAATCTTTCATCTGGGACAGCCGAAAATCGTGCAGTGTGTCTCAGGCTTCAGAAGACAACTACTGCCATGAATAGCCTGTCCTTAAAATAGCTAGTTGGATAATTTAGTTGGAATTTCATGGAGTATCTAATTTGCTAAAATGTTCATATGATTGTCAGACTCGTAATTACAAGCTTGCCATAAGTATCACAAGGTCATATAAAATAGAAACAAAAGAGCAGCAAACTTAACAGTTAAAGGTAGTAAGACGCATATATCTGTTTAATATTTTTCTAACTTAAGTATAAAGCAAAATATTCTGTGTAGGCAGAATAAGAAGACCGACTATGAGGTGTTTTTTTGTTGTTGTTGTTTGTTTGTTTTTCAATTAAATTCTGCGAGTTTTCATTTTAAGCCTGTTATTTTAAGAAAATATCACTTCATAAAAATGTTCTTAAGAAAATATTTGAATACTTAAGAATCTGTCAAGGATTACACTTTTATTGAACTTTCTAACAAACTTTTTAGAATTTAGTTTTTAATAACTGTGTGGAAAATCAAGCTTTTAACATTGTTTACATGTCTGTCTAGTGTTTGTAATATGCTTAGACAAACTATGCGAAAAGGCATCACTGAACACCATTTCTGAGCATTTTCAGTTTCTCCTTTAAACTAGGGCTGCGCGATTAATTGAATGTGATTGTCATGCGTATCTTGTCAGTAAAGCCGGTTCTGTGATTAGTAGTAAATTTCCATCACCTGCTTTCAGATGGAGCAGCATTTACTACACAGAGCCGTAGTTCACTGACAAGCTACGCAAAACTGCGTTCATAATCGGAAGATTTAATCGCATGATTATGAAATCAAAGAAATCGTTCTGCGATTATGAAAGCTGCTTGCGTAGCTTGTCAGTAAACTACGGCTCTGTGTAGTAAATGCTGCTCCATCTGAAAGCATGTGAAAATACCACATTTAATAACCTTTTTACTCCAAACTTACTTCAGTCGAGTGTTTGAAATAAATTCTTTTGTGAGATGATATGTGGCTTCTTACACAGAATAAGGCATGCAACATATTTCATAGTATTCTAAGCAGTGATAAAGGTTATGTCGATTAGTATTGCATTATTATTTACTTTAATATAATAAAAATTATAAAAAGACGAACTCTGATAAACCATATATTGTCGTAGTCGTATGTTTATTAGTCACGTTGAATTAATGAAAGCAGTTAAATCTTCTGTTTATTCAGCAACCGCTATAGGGATTTCCTGGGTTTCTTCTGCAAGGCGTATTTGGAGTTTCAGCGCGAGAGCGCCCTCTGGCCTTCGGATGGAGATTTACTGCTGATCACAGAACCGTGCTTCACTGAAAGATACGAAATGACAATCGCAGCTTCTGCCTAATCGCGATTTATCGCCTATGCTATTTAATTTCAATTAATCGTGCAGCCCTACTTTAAACTACAGTACATTGTAGCAAAGACAGTCTCAAAAGTGTGGCTTGAAACCACCTGTTTCCTACCGTCAATCAATCCCATCAACCTGCGCTTTTCATATCATTAGCAAAGCATTTCTACCTAATTTTGTTGATTTTATAAGGTAGCTATCTCGGATGGTGAAAGCAAACATTGTTTGTGTAACATTAGCAACACATTATTAGCTGTTTGATAGTCAAGCCAAAGGCTAATGATATCAATTACTGTTACATTTCCAATTTTGTAGAGTGATACATAAAATGCATGTCCATTCTTAAACATGGACTTGTAGACCCTGTATAATTCATTCTTCCTCTTCTTCTTTGAAATCAGTTTCTGGTTCAATCATGTATGTCTGAATTAATCCAATATCGTATATTCCAACAACAGTTAAAGATGATAAACATTATTGTTCAACTCAAATTAATTTATTAAACAGCCAGATACCAACATTCAATGTACAGTATGAGAGCTTTTTAGGTTGTTTACTTGTAATCAAATGAAGTGATATGATGTGTTGATTCATTTATTAAATAGATGAAATTATCATGTTTCTGGTTTCTTTCAAGCAGCTTTTGTTTAGAAAGTGAAACAAATATTGACACAAGCCCCATGATGCAGCAATCAGTTCTGGACTAAGTGCCTTGTTCAAGGGCATAACCCACTACGAGACCAATATCCCAGTCCCTACTAGATTTGGATTCGAACCAAGATCATTCTGGTTAACCACCTTGGAGCTGTGACACATTGTGCCAATATCATGCAGAATGGAGGATGTGTGACCCATTGACCTTCACACTTTTCCCACCGTTTGTTCATTTAGTTTCAAGAGCTTGTTCTCACAAATATACAGTTGGCTGAGTAACTGTCAGAGTAAGACCGCGGGGAAATATCAGTCCCAGATGGAGACAAAATCAGACTGCATTCCATGCTCTTTCAGAATCAGCTGAGAGAATGCAATGAGACACAGTCTAGAGAACAGAATGCTGGGTTTTCCCAGCAGTCTTTGTGAAACTGTGTCAAAAGAAAGTTTGAGGTTACATTAAAGTATTTTTAGAGAAATTAAGTTTAGAGAAACGGCTAACAAAATATACAAGAGAAGGACACAGGAATAGTTTAACTCTAAGTCTAGCCACATTTGCCACCATTTTAAGACCTCTTCCATGGTTCAATGTCATATTTCACCCATAGACAAACGAAAAATAATAATTAGAAATTATATTTTGCATAAAGAAAATGAATACTATTTTAATAAATAAAAGAATACACTACTGTTTAAAAGTTTGGGGTCAGTAAGATTTTAATGGTTTTGAAAGTATCATCTTATATTTGTCAAAAAAATTGTAAAAATCGTATTATAGTAAAACGTTCTATATTTTTATCATTTTATATTAAAATATATTTAAGCCATTACAGTCTTCAATGTCACTTGATCTTTCAGAAATCATTCTATTATGCTGATTCGTATGGAAGCATATGGGTAGTAATATTCATTTTGAAATGTAATTTGCAAAATGGCAATGCAATACATAAAATGACAATGCATTTCTTTATTTAAATTTACATTTTCCCATACATATGTGCAACATTTATTGCAAAATGAAAATGAAAATTCCGTTATATAATTTGCATTTGCCATTTCCTACACTAGATTTAATAAGTAAATTAAAAACATATTTTAACTCTTTATAAGTTGCCAAATTAAAATGAAAATGTATTACCCAAATTGATTAGATGTTTAACATGTCCAAGCAAAAACTGTAGCAAAATTACCATTTTAATGCCATTTTTCCTAAATGCAGTTAGACTTACGGGTAGGACACTTGGGATCGCATTTTCATCGTGATACCGCGTCATAATTGTAGCAAAATGCAGTGTGAATTTCAAAATGCAGAACTGGGCCTGCATTTACCTAAAGCAGTGGTTCTCAACCTTTTTTACTCCAAGACCCCCTCCTCTCCAAATCAATTCAGTAAGCCCAGCCTTTTCTATTCGCTAAAAACCTTTGTTATTACTTCTCAATTACACACAAGTATTTTTAAACAAAACAAATTCAAGATTTTTTTTTTTTGCAAACATACTTTGCAAAAATGTTACTGCAGATATTCTATACAACTTAAAAGTATGTAAAACTCAATTATAGCCTACAGTAATTTTAACAAACAAGCACTAAGTCAACCTGCAATACCAAACGAGACCACAGGGAGAAGCCAAAGGACTGCATATAAACTATTATGATTCCATTCAGAATCACTAAACACACCAAAATACAAATTAAAAATTAAACCATTCTGAATGTGTGGAATGTGTGCAATCTGAAGGCGGCTCATCAGTGAACACATTCCTCTGTCAAAACATGCAATAGTGTCAGTGTTGCGAATGATGGCCATATGTACATAAACACATCCGTTATAAAACACTCGCTGTATACAACTACGTTTTGTGCATTTGAAGTATTTATTCACAAATACAGTAAAACAGTACTTTGCCTTGGTGAGCATAAATGACACCTTTCAGAAACATAAAAAAAAAAAATCTCACTGACAAAACTTTCAAACAGCAATGTACGTACAAATTACCATTAATCAATATTAATGAATGCTCAAGTGTTCATCATAAGTTCACGATACCTAATGTATTAACTAAAGTTAACAAAAATAACCTTCACGTAAAGTGGTACCATCAAACTTGGCAGTTCGTAAATGAATTCATTGTCATGTGAAATCACAATGAGCCAGTTTAACCTCTGGCATTTGGTTTGAAAGTTNTGTTCAAGCAGAAATATGATGTTATAGTGATCAGTGCGCCGAGAGCGCACATACACCATTAGTTTGCGCATCAATAATAAACGGACACATGCGCGCCTAATGTACGACTCTTGTATGTCACTGTAATCATCTTTACCTTGATTACAATTGCCATCCATTAAAACTTTAGACTACTAGTGTGACACTGGCTTCTTTTATCCAGCAGAGAGCTGTAGTTTGCATATCATATGCTCAATACAGCGATTTTGAGCCGCCATTCAGTCTGTATTTCACAAAGCGCAATGAGAAACGGCTTGAGCCACCCCCAAAAAAAACACAGAATATCACAGAATACGTAGAGAGGTGGTGCTGTTATTTATTTATATATATTTTAATTATTTAACATATTAGTCATGAAATTAGTGAACGTATTATATTTTATTAAGTAATCTCGCGCCCCCCCGGTTGAGAACCACTGACCTAAAGTATGATGTGCGATCTACCATAAGCATTAAAGGACCCCCCATAACACCACAATGAAAATTAAATGAAAAGATGTGATTGCTGTAATAAATGTTACATCGTATTTTATTTGTACGCGTTGCTCATCATAACCAATCACACGCGATTCTGTTGAGCTTAGGAATGCAGTGGCCAATCAGAAGCGGTCAGATTAGTCTTCGCTGAATTTTGTTCAGACTGAAACTTGCGAATTCCCTCATCATAAGCAACAAAAGTGCAAATGTACGTACGATAAAAGTAAGAGATTTATTTATCATACAAATTATAAGAGGAGTTATGACTGTGCTCATTTAGAGTGTGTTTGTTCAATGCATGATTCAGTCTAATAAAATGCCTTCAGAATGCTCCCAAAATTCAATATATGGGGACAGAAATGTGTATATTTATATAATTTCATATAGTTAATCAATATCACATGAAGAGTGCCATTTGTTTCGCAAAAATCAATAAACAAGTAGTTAATATTAATAGACTTATGTTTTAGACACTATATTGCCTATTTTTGCTTTATTTCGCCAACAAAAAATGGATCCAAACACAGCCACAGCACTGTTTTGCATCTCTGAGCAAACACTAAGGTGTTTCGTTCCTGAATGAATCAACCGTTTAAATGATTCAGTTCAATCGAAATGACTCACTTATCAACAGTGACTTGCTGCCACCTACTGGCGGTTATAATTTCACATATAAAGTACCTTTTCATTTTTTTTTAATAATTTCAAATATCAGTATTCAAAGTTTTAGGATTAAAATATCAAAACATTATTTATGCATTATTTATGCATTTGTAACTGCAGGTTAAATGCATGAAACAGTGTGTAAATACATGTAAATGTATCTTCAGATGCAGCTTCTGTTTCATTTGCATTGCAAAGATGAATTTTGTTGATAATGATTTTATTTGTTTGGTAACAGCCCCAAATGTCTTATTATTCTAATTGACATTATTGATTAAATATAAGAATTTGACGCAAAAGATAATGCACACTTCTAGAAAAAAAAAAAAGTCTTTATAAAAGGTAACAATGCCCATAAAGGGTAAAAATCTCTTTAAACTTGTTGGAAAAGATTAATTTCTGTCACTGCTGTGAACGGACCATGCAGAATATGAAGAATATCAAAAACTTTAGGAGTCAGCTGTCCACGGCAGTCCTGCAGCCCGACACACTCAGCAAAATATAATTTGATTATCGTGATTGATAAAATCCCAGAAAATAGCGAGATATCATTTTTTGTCTATATTACACACCCCTAGGCTAGATATTTATCTTCTTTGCTTAGTGATTGCTCACTGATCATCGTAAAATAAGCTTTTATCTTAGAATTTTCGAGTTTCAACGATAACGTGGACAAGACAAAAAATATGAATCACATTTATATAAGCTTTCATTTATTTA
>NW_015512040.1:8566-9482 GCF_001515645.1 Sinocyclocheilus grahami | reverse complement strand
ATATATATATATATATATATATATATATATATATATATTTAAATGCTTACTTTGATTATCAAAACATATAACACAATGCAATATAATGGTGATTGAGAGATGAACAAACGTTCCTCAAAAGCATGATGATCATACTTGAGACTCCCATTTGAACATATTTGTTTAAGTTATTCTTATGCTTATTTAAATAAAAAATAAAAAAGCATGAGCTGAAGGTGAAAGTTTGTACAATTATACTTCTTTATTTATAAAAATTATACTTTTTATACTTATACTCATAAAATTATACTATTTAATTTAATTTGGATGGTGTAATAAAATGTTTGGGGCAACAGAAAGTGAGCAAGATATTTATTAGAATTGGAGTGACACACTTTTGATGTGACGCAACATGTCGCTCTTTGATTTCTTCAGAATTATGTTCAATGCAATATTTCACTGGAAATGTACCAATCACACACTTTTTAACATGAAAGTTGTAATTACAGACGTGTGGCCTCTTTAGTAGCATATATGCATGAGCGTCAGGAAAAAAAATTACTGGAGTAGATGTCCTGTATTCTGGTGCCTATAGCCTTGAAAAAACGTCAGATAACTGTTAGTGTTATAACAACATAGTGTAAGTGTAACTGTAATTCAATCCTGCAACAAAGACTAAATGATGCCTTTAAAAGCAACAGGCAAACAAATGATGCCCCACCCTCATACATGGTATCGACACTCATGCATATATGATTGTTTAACTATTTTGATGGAGAAAATGAATAGGATTTTGATTTCAAGAAATTCACAACACTGTTGTGGTTTATAAACAGTATTGTTGACCTGCAAGTAAGTTTTAAAAATATAAAGAGTAGTTGTGGCCTTTCCTAAATAGCATCTTAATGGTTTCCTATAAGGTTAACATATCCTAGAC
>NW_015512040.1:6937-8230 GCF_001515645.1 Sinocyclocheilus grahami | reverse complement strand
TCTTGCATAATGTAACATAATTCTAAGTGAAACAGGATTTAACGAGAAAAATGTAGGATGGAACCAAAAAGGTCTATAACACCTGGGGAAATGTAGCATTCTTGTTCATTTCAATCAGGGTCTGAAATAAACATAGTTTGAATAAAACGAATAAAAAAAGAATAAAATATGATATAGCTAAGCATCATAACATGAGAAAGAGTGCTGTTTCCTTGCAGTTGCAAATGTGATATTAATTTGATATGACAGCTCAATAAACAACAAGTTAATATTCCACCATTTTCATTAGACAGAATATTTACAGTTCCAAAAAAATCTACTGCAAAAGTGTTGTTTATCTTGGAATAACACACAACTGTGTTTCATTACTGAAAGAATTTGTGGTTTTGAACAAATCGGTTGAGTGAATGATTCAATGACTCAATCATTAGGACAGGCGCTTGGCACCACCTACTAGCAAGTTTTATTTTAAAATGTATTATATCATTTTTCATTTCATAATTCTATATAAAAATTTTATATTTAACAACAGCCCATTTAATTATCATATATACACACACAATTACAGTTGGAAAGTTTTGTTTGTGAATTAATTCATTCTTAATTCAGAAAGTAAAGATACAGTGTCAGTTTAATAAACGTTTGTAAACCCAGCCAGTCTACACACAGTGAAGGTATATTTAACAACTGCAAGGCATTCTATATGTAAACAATATAATTAATGCACTAAATAAATCCAGCTGACAATCCTGAACAGTCTGAGCATGATAAATGCACCTCAACAACAATTTGACTGCCACCTAACATGTTTTTGCTTTACATTTGCTTAAAGTTAAGCATTTTGGAACTTTTCAATGCTCTCAGATGCTCTCAACAGTTTCACTGATCCACTGTGAATCCCACAATCTACTGCGCAAGCATATCGGCCGTTCCGTGCTGCTGTATATGCAATATTACTGCTGATCGAAGCACATTCAGTCAGAGTGGGCGTTTTGTGGTAGGGGACAAGGAAATGTATATAGCCTATTCTTTATCTAAGATAAAAATGATAAAAATGTGTACCTGTGCAATCAATGAAATGTAGTCAAAATACTGAATGCCTAGAAACAAGAAATAAGACAAGAATATGAGTCTGTGCAATTTTCCCACTGACATTTTGGAATGCTCAGGGTTTTTAATGCTTTATTTTACATCACAACTCACATAACAAATGGAATACTCAGAGTTTGGTACACAAATGATTAAGTTTTTAGGTGTTTGTGTGTGTGTGTGTGTGTGTGTGTGTGTGTGTGT
>NW_015512040.1:3551-5070 GCF_001515645.1 Sinocyclocheilus grahami | reverse complement strand
TACAGGGCCCTAGGGAGAAATTTGGCACTCGTTATTTGTTTGGCAGTCCTGAGAAAAGTATATCTTGCAGGAAGCCCGAGCAGAGCTGCAGTCCACATGTGTCATTGCTCAATGGGTATGACAAAGCACAAGATTCCAGCATTAGCATATCTCTCCAATGTGAATGTCAGCCACTGGCAGCAGGTTTATATTTAAAGGTGTTTATCAAGGTTGGCTATGAGTGCCTCCAGTCTTGCACATTCTCATTCTCATGCACAGCTGATCGCGTCCCTCGGCTGACAGTGTGAGGAACAGGCAGAACAGAAAAGCTTGTTCCTCAGAGCGTTCTGTCTTTGGTTTATACGAGTGATGACAGCACATGTGATGAAGCAATGAAACAAAGTGTTTTAGGACCTCCTTACAGGCCAAAGAAGCAGTTGAGCCAAAAGCAATAAAGGTATCTGAAGTGTAACGTGTGCAAATAACTATTTATATCAATATTAAGGTTAAAATAAGGTCCATATAATGGAGAATATATCTTTTTGGTAATGCGACTGGCCACACTGTAAAAAAAATTTACGGTAAAAAATCTGCATCTGTGGTTGCCGGAATTTTACCTTAAAAAATATGGTAGCAACGTTTTAGGGTTTTACGGTTTTAACTTTACAGTTAAATACCGTAATTTCATTAACTGATATAATGTTAATATACCAACCAAATTGAAGTACTGAAATCTGTTTTGTAGCTTTGTAATACACTGATAACCACCAAATGCAGGAGGTGATGAGAAAGTCACATGATGAACCAAAGCCCATCACAAGCAGCTTTTAAATAATAACATATATAGAAGGAGCACAGCGTCATTCACACAAACACTAAACACCATCACGGTAACACACATGAAACTGAAATAATGCAATAAACATTCATTTAACAACATTAGGTGTAACACACAACCCTAATATACAAAACTGATAAGAAAAAACATAGTTATTTCAACAAAAAAACATTCAATTTGAAATGTAACGCAGGGAATTCTGGGAATGTCAATTTACGGTTATTCACTGTAAATTATACGGTTTTTCACTTCCAAAAACTGTATACTATCGTAAAATTGCATGTAATGTCCAATACAGTTTTCACCGTATATAGTAGGGGAATTTACCGCTAACCATTTAACAGGTTTTTACTGTAGCATTTTTACAGTCTTTTACCGTTAAATTCACGGTCATTTTTTACAGTGCAACTAAGTTTTTCACCATGTATTTACTATAGTTTTTTGCGTTCACTAGATGATTTCAACAGTCCTGTTATATGACTATAATAAATTAATATATAATTAATAAATATGTCATCCATTATTACTGATGTCCATTTAGTTACCATAGTCGAAAATCTGTGTTTTTTAACCAGTTCATTGAAACAAACTGTCCGAAAGAAACAATTCACATAAAAGAATCGGCGTTCTCTGCCTGAGGCTCTGGATTATAGAGATCAATCATTTTGCTTCATAAGACCTCAATATAACATCAGGAGCCAC
>NW_015512040.1:1758-2989 GCF_001515645.1 Sinocyclocheilus grahami | reverse complement strand
TACGTCATAAATAGAACGCAGCAGCAGTTTACTGTCGGGAATTTGACGCGCCGCGCCACATCCAGTGTAGACAGCATAATAGGTTATATTGTATTTTGTCGCATGGCGCCGCGCCACACCGCACCGCTCGCGTCTGGTGTAGACATAGATATAGGTGACTCTTTTCCTTTAGCCGAATAGTAAAGATTGAAATGCCAATAATTAAAAATAGTAATGAAGTTAGCAATTGTGATGTATAATTGCTATGATCAGTAAAATGTAAGAGAATATGTACATTTTCCTAGATTTTAAAATGTTTCACAGTGCAAAGGTCTAAGTGACTGTTATTATCTTTCTACCAATTATTTTTTGCAGTAAGTTAGGTCTGATTCCTAAGTCTATGTCTATGTGAATCTGTGTAAAAAACAGATGGGGAAAAAAATAAAAAAAACAACTGTGAGTTCTGTGTAATTCTGACAAGCTTCAGTCCTGTAGTGCATGTTTGATTTTAGAGTGCACAGAGGTCATGGAGGACAAAATCAGTTAGTGACCGCCTTAGCCATAATATTCATAACAGACCTTCAGCTCATATCCTCTTGTTTTAAATATGAACCATTATCTCAGGAGCCTGGCAGGAATGTGTAAGGGTGGAGGAGGTGCTAAAAGAAAAGAGATGAGCTTCAGCTGCTGACCTCGCCAGTATTTCCCGAACTGAAAAGTGGCACAGTGGGACAAAGTGGATCTCATGCCCATAACACTTCCACCATACATGCTGCTCTCAACCAATGGCTGAACTTTAAACCACCCACCATGTGCTGTTACATCCAGTCTAATCTCTTAATCGACTGTTGCCTGCGAGTCTAAATCAAGACTGGAATTCCCCTCTTGGCCAGTGACCTTTCTGGAAAAACTGATATCATTCATTGCTTGTATGTTAAATTATTGCAAACAATTGTTGCAGTTAGACAAATGTTTCACATCTAATTTACATGATTTAGTTTCAGTCCATTTCAAGAACAAAAGCACAAAGGGTCTGAAGCAAAACATAAAACACAAACCTTCACCTGTGCGTGCCACATTTTGTGACAGTCCCATGTCCTACAAGACGCAAACAGTGTCCGGAAGTTCAATTTTGGATACACGTACAGACATCACCATTCAGCATGCACAACACAACAAAACTAACAACCTAATTATTTTAGATAAGACTCTAAACCAGGGCTGTCCAAACTCGGTCCTGGAGGGCCGGTGT
>NW_015512040.1:0-278 GCF_001515645.1 Sinocyclocheilus grahami | reverse complement strand
AGTTTTTAGTTTTGGTTTATTTAGTTTATTTAAATGAAAATCTGCCTTGCTGAATTGTTATGGCTTAGTTTAGTTTAGTTAACAGTTGTTATTATTTTACAAAGAGTCACTGAATTACTTTGAACCAGTGAATGCAACATTATTTCAAATTTCCTTCCAGAAATCAGATCACGTATTGAAACAAACCCTGTCTGAGTAATCAGACACCTTGGACTGTCCACTAATACAGACACTCTTCTGAATGATGCTACTGATACTGGACGCTTTCGTACCAATCA
>NW_015512039.1:8624-9483 GCF_001515645.1 Sinocyclocheilus grahami | reverse complement strand
GATTTTTTAATTTATTTTGCAATTAGCAGAGTGGATGATATAACAATTTTTTATGAAATCTTATTTTGTTCATGATTTTGTCATTCTACATTCTAACTCTGCTGATATCAATGATTTATAATTATTATTATTTTTTTTTTTGCATTTTGCAGGCAGCAGAGTGGATGCTCACGTGGCCCTGGGAGAAATTTTTTTTCCCAATAGAACCAGAATTATATGACGTAAATGTGAGTGCTGATTCATGCAAATGATCTGAGCTGCAACATTCATTTTATAGCTTTATACTCTTACTGGATGTTTGCCATTGACTCATTAGTGTTTTAGAGAATGCTAATACTTAAAGAAACATTAGTGTGCATTAAACAAGCTATGAAAGAGCAATTAAACTCTCTGCTGAGGAACTGCAATGCCATTGTCCTGCAGTTTTAGGTGATTTTGAAGATGCTCTTTCAAAAAAAACCAGAGGACAAGATTGTAAACACACCACAGCTGCTCAGAATGACTAGGATAAGATCCACACACACGCACTGCCCTCCAGAAACACACACACACAGTATTCATGAGGTCAATGCAAGATGACATTTAAAGCACAACAGACAAAGGCAAACAAATGCGAGATGGAAGGAGTGAATATGAGAGAAAGCATGAACATTTGCTCTGCTCTGCTCTTATTCTAATTTTGGTTTCATCTCTTTACATTTCTTTGGTGTCGCTTTCATTTTTAATGGCAACAAAATAGTAAAGGTAGCCACATTCCCTATTTAGACCTCAGGCACGGAAATGCTAATTCAGCACAGAGCACATCGCATGGAATGCATCTCTAAGACAGCGGCTCTCAGTTTAAGCAGACGTCTAATTA
>NW_015512039.1:4106-5466 GCF_001515645.1 Sinocyclocheilus grahami | reverse complement strand
GTCCCTTTTAATTGGTTCTGTATTTTTAGATCTAGTCAGAAATCCATTAGCAGTCTTACAGGATTCTGAAAATGATTTTTTTTTTTATATATTTTTTTTTAATTTAATTAGTGGTGCTTGCTAATCATTACTATCACTAATTCTCTACTTATTGTTAGCAATTTGAACAAAACTAAATATTAAACTTGCACTGTCAATGCTACTGATATACATCTGTGCAAATCAATATTTCATGTCCATGCATTTATTTTTTGTAAGTGGCACATTAGGGTCCAGAATAACCTGTTTGAGTTTATTTTGTAAAAATTAATGGTTGACTGTAGGTTATCTCTATAACAAAATCGGTTGCTTCAAATAAAAGAAAAATAGAATTCTTAAAATGTCTCCATTAAAATTGACTTGGGCCACCTAGCAACACCCTAGCAACCACCAAAATTGCATAGCAACCACTATTGGCAGCTTTGTGGTTGCAAGTTTTTCATGGACAAGCACTGTTTTCTTCAGAAACTGTAGTCATCTAGCCTTTTGTACTGCAAAATCACACACACACACAAAAAAAATTACTTGAATGCTGTATTAAAATGCTGCATGTGAGGAGATGAATGGCAGGTTTTGGGCTTGTGCTGTGTTTTTATCAGATGATTGCTGTAGATTAAGATGGTCTGGTTTAAACCTCAGCTACCCTGGGCGAGATCTTACAGAATAAATCCCAGAAATCCATGACCTCCATTACCTCACGCAATCTTTGTGATGTTTAAGTCCTTTTGCAGGATCTATGGCTGCTGGAAGCTCACATGAGTTCAAGCACAAGTGCATTAATCTGGATTAGTCAAACAAAGACTTCCGATAATCATCTTTAATCACTCTTGGAAGTTGCCTGGGCATGTCAGGAATACATCAGCGTCTGGGATTTGGTGTTGTGATGGGGGATACGAGTTTTTTTTTTTCCGGAGCTAATTTACAGTGTTTTGAAGAAACATTCCTGCGGTGTTACGCTTTAGAGACACACGGTCAAATCTAAGACTTTAGCAGTGTTATTTTAGTATTAATTATATATTATTATAGTATTTAGAAATATTTTGAATTAGCTTTTATTTTTAATTTAAATTTTTTAGTAGTTTTGTTATGTGCTTTTGTCATTTTTATTAGTTTTTGTTTTTTAAAGATTTTTATATAAGTGGCCTGCATGTACAAATGTACATGCAGAGTAAAGTTTACTTTCCATTTTCTTGCAATAAAAAATATTAGATAGTTCTCAAGTGTCTTTTTCTTACCTAAGACACATTAGAAGAATTTACATAATCCTATGAATGCAATTGTAAAATACAGAATCAAATCATTAATCAAAATCGAACCACAT
>NW_015512039.1:1956-2529 GCF_001515645.1 Sinocyclocheilus grahami | reverse complement strand
GTTATTATTTAAAAGCTGCTTGTGATGGGCTTTGGTTCATCATGGCTTTCTCATCACCACCTGCTTTTGGTGGTTATCAGTGGATTACAAAGGTACAAATCAGATTTCAGTACTTCAATAAGGTTGGTATATTAACATTATATCAGTTAATGAAATTACGGTATTTAACTGTAAATTTAAGTTAAAACGTAAAAACCTAAAATGTTGCTACCGTATTTTTTATGGTTAAAATTCCGGCAACCACAGCTGCCGTTTTTTTACCGGACATTGTACGGAAATCTTTTTTACAGTGTGTGACAAGGTGGACATTTTTGGGTGAAAATTGTTGTACCCTGTATGAGCAAAGTAAGTTACTGCAATATCATCATTTTCTGTTAAAAGAAAAGTGCACAAGTCATATCAACTACTGTTATGGTGATTTCTTTTGTCATTTTTGGACTTCTTTCCTTATTCACTTTCACTCTATAGGAAAAACAAGCCAGGACTTTCTGCTAAACATCTCCTTTTGTGCTTCACAGAAGAAAGTAAGTTTGGAACGACATGAGGGTGAGTAAATGATAGACTTTTCATTTT
>NW_015512039.1:0-807 GCF_001515645.1 Sinocyclocheilus grahami | reverse complement strand
ATTTCTTTGTTTGTATTTATTTATTATGTACATATTTATTTATTTGCTTGCTTGTCAACTGTTTGCCAATTGGGTGAGAACAATTTAGGATTGATTCTCTGAAAACAAGTCTCAATATCTTTCATAATAGATATTAATTAATAGTTTAGATGTAGTTTAGATATTTTTACAGGATAAAAAGACAAAAATAATTTTTTTTAAGAGTGCAATTTAGAAATTTTGCGTTAGGCCAGGCCAAGATTTATTTATTTATTTGTTTGTTTGTTTGTTTAGTTCCATTTTTAAACAATTTATGGGTAAGAAAAATACATTCAAAGAAGCCTTAATGGATGTTTAGATATTTTACAGGATAAAAAACATTATCATTGTTTTTTTTGTTTTTTTTTACAATATAGTGTGAAATTAGGCCGTTTTTATCCAGACTAAGCTTAAAAAGTGCACGAGAATTTATTCAACTGTTTCGAATGAATGAATGAATGAATGAATGAATGAATGAATGATTGAATGAATGAATGAATGAATGAATGAATGAATGAATGAATGAATGAATGAATTTTTACTATTCAGATTTATTCAACTTTTTTTTACTATTCAATAACACACTTGATCTTTAATGAAAATGAAATGAAATGAAACAACGGATTGTCATGTTTTCCATTCATTAGGCTGGATCTTTCTAAAAGTGAATGACGTTCATGAGCTGAGGTGATTTAATAATAATAAATTGTTCTCATTTCAGCACTATCTCCCACATTTATGCCTCAGTTCATTCACACACACACACACACACACACACACACACACACA
>NW_015512038.1:8315-9484 GCF_001515645.1 Sinocyclocheilus grahami | reverse complement strand
AATAATGGATGAATGTTAAGTGTTGTGTGGACCCCAGGAAGACTAACAATGCCTTAGGGCATAGCTAATGGGGATCCAACTAAATAAACAAATACCCTCTCATTTAAATCAAAAACTTAATTTTGTCATTTGAAGAGGGTGAATTTAAAGGGATAATTAACCCAAAAATGAAATACTGTCATCATTTACTCAATCTCATGCTGCTCCAAATGTGACTTTCTTTCTTTTGCAGAGCGAAAGAGGATATTTGGAAGAATTTTTGAGCTGCTTTGTCCATAGTCCAAAAGTTGTAAGCTACAAAAATGATATAAAAGTAGTATAATCAAAAAAGTAACTAAACCTCACTGGCATTTATGTCAGGATATATGTCATGTGACATGCAAGAACCAATAAGATTTTATGTTATTACCCATGTCACAATGATTGATTTGAACTGTAAATTGATCAATGATTTGATTTCCTCTGAAAGTAAAGAAAGGGAAAAAAAATTCAGTGATCTTATCTCTTAGATTTTTTTAAAACAATAAAGAGTTGAATGGATTAACTTGGATTGGAGTTTGAGCAATTCTTTATGTTTCTTTTCAAGCTTGAGACTTTTGGACCCCATTGACGTTCACTGTATGAACAAAAATAGTTGAAACAATTTTTCTAAATATCTTCTTTATTCTCAAAATAGCTTCTTTATTATTTTTATATTCCACAGAATAAAGAACTGTGATGATAAGTAAATCATGACAGAATAAAGTTAATGAAACAATGAAATCATATCCAGTCCCTTTAGGAAAGTTTAAGAGCTCAGTTTAGCAGTTATTAGTGCAATTAAATATCAGATAATGTATTAGGTTTGTGCAAGCTAGAAAATCAAACTAATAGTGCCGTTTAAGCACCCAAGACAATGCAATGTTTTTTGCATAGTTTCATTAATATTTATCACCAGAGGATACATATAATTATAGTGTGAAAAACCTGTGGGTAAACTAGAGCTCCGCTACCACTAAAACATAATGATGAAATTGAAATAATAATAAACATGTATTCATTTCATTTTGGCTCTCGGGACTACTACTTTTTCCATGACCTTGTAATTAATATTACAGCAACACCTGCAGTTTTGCAAGAGTGCAGTTTGCAGCTTATTCCCAAAACCTGCATGCTTGAGTTTAGGTACA
>NW_015512038.1:6979-7218 GCF_001515645.1 Sinocyclocheilus grahami | reverse complement strand
TAAAAATATACTTTGAAAATGTGAAGTACACTACAAGTGCATGTTCAATACAATTAAGTGCACTTGTTTTTCACATGGGTGAACATTGCTGTGATGTGAAATGGAAGAACAATTCTTTCTTTCATATTACTCTATCACATATGTACTGTATATCTCAGCGAAGCATATTGCATATTGCTCATATTTTATAAATGTTTTTTTTCTTTTAGAAAAGAGGAAAAGAATGTTTATCTTTTAAC
>NW_015512038.1:0-4974 GCF_001515645.1 Sinocyclocheilus grahami | reverse complement strand
AGAGAAAAGAAAACTTGAAATCGCATCATATGACCCCTTTAAGGTTTTTGTGTTTTTTTTTCAAAAATTAAATGGCACTTTGTTGTCTTTTGTAAGTAAGTAATAATGCTAGGGAGACACTAATCTTAAAATTCTGGCCAATATTGATAAGCCGATAATTAATGATAACCGATTAATAGAGAGATCTAAAACGTCTATGCTATTTTGCCTAAAGAAATTAAAGCACTAAAACTAAAATAAGTTATTAGTGATTTTAAATGTTCACTTGCAAGAAATAGTTAATCCAAAAACGATTTGCTGAAAATGTACTCATTCTCAGGCCATATGAGATTCTTTGGAACACATTTGGATACATTTAGCATTACATCACTTGCTCACCAATGGATCCTCTGCAGTGAATGGGTGCCGTCAGAATAAGAGTCCAAACAGCTGATAAAAACATCACAATAATCCACAAGTAATTTAAGTAATCTGCAAACACACAAGCTGTGTGTTTGCAAGACACAAGTCCATGATTTGTCCATGACAGGCATTTTAACTTCAAACCGTTGTGTATATTATGTATATTATGTATATTAATATCCTATGTATATTAATATTGCTTTCTCCAGTTAAAAAGTCATCCTGTCTGAATCAGGCAGGAACTCATTAATGATGGATTTGTTTGTTTCAAACATTCAACTTTTCACTTCACAAGAGGTTAATTGATGGACTGGAGTGGTGTGGATTACTTGTGGATTACTGTGATGTTTTTATCAGCTGTTTGGACTCTCCCCCTGACGGCACCCATTCACTGCAGAAGATCCATTGGTGAGCAAGTGATGTAATGATACATTTCTCCAAATCTGTTGTGAGGAAGAAAAAACTAATCTACATCTTGGATGGCCTGAGAGTGAGTATATTTTCAGCAAATCTTCGTTTATGTGTGAACTATTCCTTTAAGAGTGTGTTAGATGACGTTGAATCTAAATGTAAAAAGATGAAATGAGTATTCACAATTTAATATTCAGTATCTACCAGATGATAACCGATGGTACTGATATATCATACATCCCTAAAAATTGTTCACACCTGATCCTGTTTTAGGGCTGTGAGATTATTAATTTGGTGCCTCCTCATATACACTATATGTGTGTGCCGACTGCATCAGGTCTGGCTGTGCTAGCTGAGGTGGATTTAGCTCCCAGCGTTGTGTGGACTGGGCTTGGCTCGACTGAGCGAAAAATTGTGGGATCAGAAGAGTGGAGTATATTCTGCCAGGAGAAGCTAGTCTTGATGGGAATCTTAACTTAGACACAGAAAGCAGGATCCCGTCACCTGGACAAAGCAAAATCCAGTGTGGGCAACTATACTCTTACTGCATATAAAGTAGGGAAGTGTTATTGTGAGAAAAGTAACAGTTCTGGCCAGATGAAAAAGGAGCTTGTACAAAATGCAGTTGGCATGGTTTTCCTCTTTCATTTAGCAAAAAGTTTATTTTTATTAATTTCAAAGTTAACTGCACCACTGCACTGAGCACAATGAATATGCTTTTAAAAGAAGGGGCTGTATTTGGAGGGGTAACAACAAGCATAAAACAAGTCAGAAATAAAATACAATAGAGGATGTCTGTGGGTAGCAGATACGAGCTTGAGTAATGTTTTATGCCATTAAAGCCCCGATTACGCTTGTAGTCCATGCATGTAGCTTTGAGCTCATCTAAATGCTAGTGTACTTCTAAACGTTGACAGATATAATATAAAATCCTGCACTACACAGATTTTTGTCCAATCAGATGCTTTCTAGATTCAGTGTCCATCCCCTTAATACCAACAGCAACTAGCAAGTAGTAAATCATATCATGGCTGTGACATAAAGTAAAGGCTAAAAGGTTTGGAGCAAGTAAGTAAATAAAAATAATAATAGTTTTATTTAGCAATGACACATTAAATTGGCAGTAATGTCAATAAAGACATTTATGATGTTACAGAAGTTTTGTAAGATCTTTTGACCTTTCTATTCATAAACGAATCCTGAAATAAATTGTATCACCATTTCCACAAACATTATTAAGCAGCACAACTGTTTTCAAAACTGATAATAATAATAATAATAATAAATGTCTCTTGAGCAGCAAATCAGTATATTTGAATGATTACTGAAGGATCATGTGACACTGAAGACTGGCATAATGGCTGCTGAAAATTCAGCTTTACCATCACAGAAATAAAATGCATATTAAAATATATGAAAATACAAACCCATTCGTATAAATTGCAATAATATTTCATCAATATTGCTGTTTTTCCCTCTATTTTAAAGAGATAAATGGCACAACAGTCAATGTTGTTGTGTAGGCCTCAGTTTTAACCCTACTTTGCAACAAATTAGAACAACTACCCAATGTTACTGTAGGTCAAAACTAGAAAGACAATATACTGATCCTCTCAAAACAGTGCCTGCACTGCCCCCATCTGGCAAAAAGAGCCGAATATCACCACACTACAGGACTCGGGGATTTAACTATGCTCACTTAGTGTTTTACTGGCTGTGTGGTGGATTTTAAAACCCAACCAAATTGCTTCCCACCAGCACTTTATGACATTTTTTAGTGTTGCGAGTTACAGTGATTAATAAAAGGTTTACAAAATGTTCCTATTGGCCTATAATATTCACAGTTATGGTGTCTAGTTCAGTGTTCAAGCACAATCAGTCATTTGTTTCCTCCAGCACTGAGGAACATTCTCATAAAAGAGCTGAGATACACTCTTAAAAATAAAGGTGCTTCAAAAGGTTCTTCAAGCGATGCCATAGAAGAACCATTTTTGGTTCCACAAAGAACCATTCAGTCAAAGGTTCTTTAAAGAACCATCTCTTTCTTACCTTTTTGTAATCTGAAGAACCTTCTTTCGCCACAAAGAACCTTTTGTGAAACAAAGTTTCTTCAGATGTTAAAGGTTCTTTATGGAACCATTTAGACAAAAAAGGTTCTTCTATGGCATCATGAAGCACCTTTATTTTTAAGAGTGTATGCATGTAATATACTGTCAGACAGATGTTTGATGACTATAACACTGCAGCTAACTTTTATCCTTTAGTTTTCTGCTTTACACAATCATTTTGAAAGCACATCAGGGTCATAAATGCATACACAGTTTTTATAAATTGTTTTTATATACACAGTGCATTCAAACATGCACAGTTTAAAACACTTGCATTTTCTGAAGTCTTGTCTCTCTTTTCATTAGTTGCTTTGTTTAGCAGGGGTTTCATTAACACAGACAAATGTGGAACACAATGGCAACTTCAAGCATTCTATGTATGGTGAATGGGTTTGGAACAAACAAAAACACAGTAATCATCTGAATCACACATAAAATGGTGTATTGGGATTAGGGTATTATAAAGGGATACATCTTTTTTATAAGTTTTTTTTTTTTTTGGACAGGGATAGAGAGCGATTGGGGGGGTAGAGAGCAGATCGTTATGAATAGCTGAAACCTCCATGTTGCACATTACAGTCAAACCAATTATTAATCTAAATCACATTAGTAGGGCAGTTGCCATTATCTAAAAGGCATATCTTTCAGAAATGGAATCAAATGCTGATTCATTTCGATTTCATTTAAATGTCCTCAATTCTTATGAATGGACCTTGCTGTACAATAACAGCAAATAACGAACTGCTGTTATCAAAACTATTCTCAAACATGCCATTTTGTTCTTGATTATAGAAGTTATTCTATATTATGATTTTGTGTTCAGTAAACAAACACACGAATGCCTTCAGCCTGAAGGGAGATATGAATATCACAATGCTCTAGCCTAACACATAAACTGCACTTTAACAGTAGTGGATTTTTAAGCGCTGTCAAAAAGATCCACAATCATTTTGTACGACACATACCTCGATGTAATCTCGATATACTGTACATTTTAGGGACAAGAGATTGAAGAGTCAGCATCACTCACATCGAGAGAGAGAGAGAGAGAGAGAGAGAGAGAGAGAGAGAGATGTGGGGGAGTGTCATCACTCAGTGTTTGTTTGTTTTCGTCGCGGTAGAGCTCCTCTACGAATTTTGGAAATTATGTTTTGAAAAGAGTAATAAATACAGTGAACGTATAGGCTACCGAAGAAAACGGTCCTGACACTGATTCCTCTGTCGACTTAAGGTAATGTTAAAAATCTTCGTTCGCGCGAAAGGCACAATTAAGGCACCCAGCACATTTGATAGGCTGAATACGTTTTTGCAGACTGCATAACAGCGTAATGCATGTTTCTACACATTATTATATTCTCTGCTGTGTATGCGTGTATGAAAGCAGCGCGACGCGTCGCCACAGCAAATACGACTCAATGATGCGCTCTTATAATGAATTATCAATCGCTTAATGCTTGCATGACAAGAAAAAATATTAAATGCACATCGCTGGATTTAAATTAGAAATCTATTTGGAATATAATTCATGATTTCTTTATTATTTGAACCAGAGGAAATCAAACTCGTCTTTGTTTACATCATATGTGCCTAGGGGTGCTGAAGAAGAGAAATTGGAAACGGTTCAATTCATCTTATTTGTCATTCAGATATCACTTATTAAGGTTGTATGACGTGTAATGCGTAATTTTAAAAGCTTATACCTGCATTAAGTAAATGTTCAATCTTAATTCCTTCCAATACTTTAACGTCAAATTAGTATTTTAAATCCCACTTGTCTTGCTTAGGATCACAACAAACATTATAGGCTGTTATTTCTCTTCCGCAGAATCAGTCCCAGATCTTCCTGTTTGACTGACACCTGGCCAGTGAAGGGCTGATTTTTACATCAAAATGATGCTGATATGGGTTGTTGATACTAAATGACATAACATAAATAATAAATGACATCACTCAGTGAACACCATATAACAAACATCTACCTTTCATTTGCTCTTCGGGAGGTGTTATGATGGACCTAGAATCCAAGGCTGTGTAGGTGTGGATTTGTTTTTGA
>NW_015512037.1:9158-9486 GCF_001515645.1 Sinocyclocheilus grahami | reverse complement strand
GATCATCCAGCCCTGATGCCCACTGGGATCGACTAGAGTCCTGGCAGAGTGTCTTAACTGGTACCCTCCTGTCTGAAGCAGCCGGCGGCCTGCAGCACCTGAGCCGGGAACAGCTCGACGACAACCTGAGCGCCCTGATGTCACACGATCCGACACAGGACTACAGCCACAAAGATCTCACCAAGATCATCGGGCCCCTCACCCACAACCTCCTCGCTCAGGCAAAGCTGGGGGAAGCAAGCATCTCCTGCATAGAACAGGAAGCAGCAGCGCTGAAGCTCCAGGCTGAGGAGGCTCAGAGAAACCTGGTGCTTGCTCAAAGTCAACT
>NW_015512037.1:8533-9083 GCF_001515645.1 Sinocyclocheilus grahami | reverse complement strand
GTGTAGACACAGCACGCCGAGAGCAGTGGGAAAAGGACACCAGAGAGGAACTACGTGAAAAACTCCAGCAAGCCGAGGCTCTCCTGATGAGAGCAGAGATTGAACTCAAAGAGAGAGATGCTAGGGCCAAGGCCTGCGAAGGCCACCTGCAAAGTTCCCGGGCTGAAGTCAGTGCCCTGGCCCAACAAAGAGACGATTTAAAAGATGAACTTGATACGGTTCACAGAGAGCTTAAATATGCATATAGACTGCAAAGTGACTCTGAAAGGGAAATGCACACCACAGAATTTCTCCTAACCAGCAGATTGATACCTCCTAGTCAAGGATTCCCAGTTCGAAAGGGGGGTGAGAGCCCACTGCTCAAGACATCACCTGCCAGCATCCCAGAACCCCCAGCAGCAGCAAGGAGGTGGAAGTGACACCTAAAGAATTGGATAAGTTGGCTAGAAACATTCCCACTTTCACTCCAAACCCTGCAGGAGGCCACGATGTGCACGCCTACTTAAAAGACATTGACTTTCACTTGCAAACTGTTGCCAATGTTACCACA
>NW_015512037.1:8214-8468 GCF_001515645.1 Sinocyclocheilus grahami | reverse complement strand
GAGGAGCTTTCTAGACCGGCAGCCAGAAACGGTCAAAGTGGATTACCAGCAACTGCAGCAGGCTTTGATTAAGGAGTTCTCTGACCCAGAGTCAGTGCAAGGACTGATTACTGCCATGGACCTTAAACAGGGCAGACAGGAAACCACACAGGCTTATTACAACAGGCTCAGACAGGCCTACTTCGGAGCACGGAATGAGCCAGGTATGGAACAGGATTTCAACTTCAAAATTCTGTTTCTCCGGAACCTGCACC
>NW_015512037.1:7476-7700 GCF_001515645.1 Sinocyclocheilus grahami | reverse complement strand
ACAGAACCAGAAAGCTACATCTGAATCAGCAGAGATCATGAGACTTTTAAAGGAACTCCTCCAAGAAAAGCACCATAAGGGAGAGAAAAGGGATGAGTCAGATCAGTTATGACTAAGCATTAGCTCTGACCCCAACGCCCACTAAGAGTCCCCTCAAAATGAACTTCCCAACCAGATCGCTGCTAATCCACTGTTAACCACAGAACCAGATATCCCATCACCAA
>NW_015512037.1:0-447 GCF_001515645.1 Sinocyclocheilus grahami | reverse complement strand
ACCTGCCATCTGACAATCCTGATCCACCTGCCATCTGACAATCCTCATCCACCTGACATCTGACAATCCTGATCCACCTGCCATCTGTCAATCCTGATCCACCTGCCATCTAGCTATTATGATCCACCTGCTACCCGATCATCATGATCCACCTGCTGTCCGACCATCATGAAAACTGTTGTCTGACAAAGTGTGCAGGTGAACTTCGTCAGCCAAAAGGGGGGCTGTAGCGTCTGCGTAGGATCATGCATGAAGCGTTGGACTGTTTATGGCTTAAAAGACCCCTTTTAGCCTTTTGACATTTGCATACAAATTACAGTTCTGGTCAGAAACTTTACGTTCGTATAGGGGTTTAAATTGCCAGATGGTTATTCGCCGTCAAGAAGATTAGAATCAGCCCCAACGAGCATCCCCCAATCTGATTTCAAACACATTCCACAAAGAGCT
>NW_015512036.1:8503-9487 GCF_001515645.1 Sinocyclocheilus grahami | reverse complement strand
AAAAAAAAAAATCGTTTATGTTTAGCTTTCATTTCCATTCACATTTTCTATGAAAATTAAGTTTATTTTTCTATTTCCCAGATTTTATGTAACGTACACCCGTTGGTTCCTTCTTTTGCTTGCCTTCTTCAGCTTCATTATGAATGTAGGTATAGATGCTGTTAACCCATTATTAATGTTTCAACTTAATGCACCTTTTAAGGGACATTTAGTCCCTCTTTTATGAACTTACGGTATTTTTCTGGTTAGATTTTGTATATATTTGAAGGTCCAAACGGTATGAAAGCACACCCTTTAAAAAGAGTGAAGGGAAATAAGCTACATATATAATTAAACCCGTTGTAGGCCTAAATATATAAGGCACAAGCATTTATGGTTTAGATTCGTATTTCGTTATTTTTCGTTGTTCTGTTGAACATAATTGTGGATTTAAACATTTCAATATGAAGCTGCTTTACGATCCTTTTCCGCCTTCACAAACGAAAGCGTGTTTGATTGCTACAAATCATTTCTAACTTGCAGAATACCTAAGTGATGAAATAAAACGTTTTATTACATTTAAATGATGTCCACCTGTTTAATTAACGGTCTACAAGAGTAAACAAGAGTTCAGTATTTTTGCAGAGAGAACAATGTGTATCACATCGAAAATAAGTGTAATTTAGCTATGTCTGGAGAATTTATTCAAAATTGATCACGCATATTAAAAACGCGCCATTTTATCATTTGTAAAATCATTTAATTAACGCATTTTTTAAAACCCGAAAGCCCTTTAAATCGGATTTTTACTACAGACGGTAAACAAAGACTTAAATAAACGGTAAACCGATATATAATATTTTAAACAGCATGTCGGCATATTTGGAAAAGATTTAATAATCACCTGAAAGACTTCTACGCTGTTGTAATTACATTCAAAAAATTGTTTAAAAGTGTTCTAAGTTGTTCAATGGCGGGAAACAAGCTGGCCAAATACAATCATTC
>NW_015512036.1:3846-5036 GCF_001515645.1 Sinocyclocheilus grahami | reverse complement strand
ATATATATATAATATGTGTGTGTGTACACACGCACACACACACACACAATTTTACACATATTATTAGTCTTATATTGCATGGTTTGCATGAAGACGGGGTTAAAATGTTCCGTATAAAAAATAAAGATTACAATGAAGAAATAAAGATGAGTTTTGTTTAAATGTAAATCCACTTCGTCTACATACGTTTTTTGCTCACAAATAAGAAAGCAACTTTTTCCAAAGGTCACGCTCGGTGTGCTATTTTTATATGTATTCATATTTTTTGTTCTATTTTGGCAGCCACGCACAGCATGCTCAATACATTTCTTCTCACCTGATCTCTCCCAAACCTGCGATCAGCACCGCCACAGCGACTCCGTGAGCCACGCTTTCAATGACAGACACACATCCGATGAACACGAAGAAAAGCACAGCGGTCCCCAGCAGCTCAGCCACACACGGCTGAACCGCCTCGGCTCTCTCAACATGCTGTCCCATCTTATCCACCAGAGCTTTCTCCATGTTGTGAAGCTCCGCTTTGTCTTCAGCCACGCTTTCCCACTGAAGCATGGTTTTGCCATTTGCTGCACTTTGTTATTCTTAGTTGCTCAAAGAAATGTTTACTGTGCTCACGCGTTGCAAAAGTCTTGTGTGATCGCATTTATATTTGTAATTAGCCTATGTAAATTAATCTTATTCTGTAACAAGAGGTCAAAACATAACATAGATCACTTTACATTGTGGCAAGACCGGAAAAAATATGACTGAGAAGGCCAAAGCTCAATCTTGACGCTTGGAAATGGAGAATTTTGGGCCACTAGGAAGCAGCAGACAACTTTAATCAAAGTCTAATCAGTGAATTAAAACAGACCGAAATTTCAGTATGAACGCTTATCAGTTCGATTTAAATACAAACATGTGGTTTAAATGTGCAAGGATTATTTTGACTTGCTAAATGTCAAATTGCTTACAGTTTATCTTCATATGTGAACTATAGTACTTTAGGCTACTTGATTATCCATATACATAAAACATTTTCAAATGTGATACATCAGGCTTTCGAGGGACGTTTATTTGTTCATCTCTCAGTCATCGTTGTATTGAATTGCATTATATGTTTGACCACCCAAATTATAACTAGAGCTTTGATCATACAGCTGAGCTTTTAAATATCATATTAATTATATGCATTAATTAAGCAGTCTAGT
>NW_015512036.1:0-537 GCF_001515645.1 Sinocyclocheilus grahami | reverse complement strand
CTCGCCAACCAGACCGTTGGCAGGTTAGTGTGTTATATACTGATTATTTCGAATGTTTCTACTGTGGTTCGTGTAAAAATGTTCACACCAAAGTTGGGAGTGTCACTGTGTGTGCGCGAACGCAGGACTGAATTGTGATAAAACTGAAGCGATAATATATCACTTCAGTTTTATAAATGACACGTGCTATTGGGTCATGACACGTTATTTTATTAATGAGACCACTATTGTAAAGGTATGTGTTTGATATTGCGTGTAGAAGTTTAAAGAGTCTCCTACTGTATGTACATTACTGAACTGGACTGATAGAATGAGATTTGCATTAATTTGGGGTTTTTGGTCTTCTCTATTTTATATTAACATCTCTATCAGGATCATCAAACATCTATTTGACTGAAATAATAAACACAATATACGAACTGTATAAAAATACCAAATTCATATTGGCTGATTGATAAATCTGTATACCTCTGTAACCAGGGGCGTAGCCATCATTTCAGAAGTGAGGGGGACAGAATATATATATATATATATATA
>NW_015512035.1:7968-9488 GCF_001515645.1 Sinocyclocheilus grahami | reverse complement strand
CTGAGGTCCTACTTGACACAAAAGTCCTTATGACTTTAATTAATATCCAGTTGAGTATTTAAGATGGTTTTTTTGTGCATTGTAGCTACTCTTCACCATAAAATAATAATAAATACAAAAATGAATAAATACATTTTTAATGCTCTTGTCTTTATTTTGACATCATATATTCCACAAGTCTTCTGGAAAACATCTCCTATCAAACTTCCAGTGATCCATAATCTCCCAGAAATCTGTCACTGTCAGTGCAGCAGTCATAACACTTTTTCAATTTCTGTGCAACACAGAAAAGCGGAAAAGAAAACATATATTGTATATGTCTTGTATTATGTATCAGAAACTTATTTTTGACAACTGTTTTGCTGATTATTAAATAGCAATGCATTTTTGCATTGTGAAAAAATATTAAAACAGTAACCCAGTGAATAAAAATAATATCTAAACATCTTTAAAACAACATGATACATTTATTTAATTATCTTTTACAGTTTTTTACATTTTTGTATGAAAGTTTGCAAAGGAAATGTCCTTATATGAACAAGCAATCATATGCCCAGGGTTAGTAATTTGCATATTTAAAATCAGGGTTATTATAGTTAACTGAACCAAAAAAAATAAAATCTATATACAGTATATATATATATATTTTTTTTTTTTCAACTTCTTTTAAATAAAATTAAAATTAACTTAAAAAAAAAAAACTTGGAAAATAAAATAAAATAAAAATGACGAACCCAACAAAATTACTAATCATTTAACTGAAATTAAAGATGAAACAGACAATATAAAAATAGGTTCTAATTTAAAATTATAATAGTATATAAATGATACTAAAATAGCACTGTTCAGTATACTACAGATGTATTAATATTAGAATTAAGAACAAATTAATATACGTACACACATGAATTAGGTGGAAATATTTTAGTGAGAAGTTCTCCTGTGCATATAAATACGAATAATTAATGCAATTAATAGTAAATCACTGAAATATTGCTGTGTGAAAGTTGGGATTTTATTTTAATTTCTTTCGCATACTGTATCTGATTATCCTTCGTTTCAAGGGGCTTGGTGACCTACAAAGACGAATGAAGACGTCTGATTTATTTTGATAAACTTACACGAGCACATGCCGTTAAATAGATGTACTAGGGCAAAGGCGTTTGGTAATTCAGTTATGAAACCATGATTTATGTGAACACGCGGGGTGACAGTTAAAATGTATCACCCTATGATTTAATGGCACTTTATCAGCTGAAAACAACCTCGTACTAATCCGCTGTTGCTTGTTGTCTTCTTTAAATCTACGAGCCCTCGATGGATGACCCTACACGCGCATGTCACGGGCAGCAATAACACACACTCATCGTGTAAAGAACAATACCGAAGTAATGAAAATTCTGTAAGAGCTAATAAAAAATACTGATGAAAATAAATTGAGCTGATAAATAACTTTGACAAGAGCCATTAATAACAGCCTCTCAGTTCCCCGTGCACTCACAACAAGGGCTCTCGAGCAA
>NW_015512035.1:4094-4898 GCF_001515645.1 Sinocyclocheilus grahami | reverse complement strand
TCATTACTCCAGTCTTTAGTGTCACATGATCATTCAGAAATCATTGTAATATGCTGATTTCATGTAACAGTTGAAATCGGTTTTGCTGCTTAATATTTTAATATAATTACATTTAAACATAATTAAATCAAATCTTACTGACTACTAACTTTTGAGCAGTGTATGTCATTAGTATTTCAGCATACAAAAGATGATAGAATTACAATTTCATTATCAGTAGATTATATGGTGAAAAGCAGTATTTAAAAAAAACAACAGCATATAATAAAATATATGTCTGCACAATAAAATTAAAGTTCCAACATGCATTCACCAAGCAGTGCAACGTTTAACCAGTCAGGTTTTCATCAGACACAAAAAGTTGCACTGTATGGTAAATACATTTTTGTAATTTCACTGTAATTTCAATGTGCAGACATTATAATCGTTCTTTGTTTATTATTTGACTTTTTTGTCCTGCACTTTTTTTTCTCCCTAATCATGTAATACTGTGGTTTATGTGTGTAGATACAGTATACCTAAATGAGGTTCAAAAACATTAAACATTTATACTTTCATGCTGAAACCCGCACTCCACTTCATTTGTTGGAGTTTAAGTCTAAATTAGCCTCGACCCTGCATAATTTGCACCTTGCAGTATCTCAAATGTCAAGCTTTAAAGACTATTATTCTATGTGTTATTACTTTTCATTACATTTGACAAGATAGTTATGTACTTCTTATACTTTTTCACCTCCAGCCATTTACACACACACATATCCCATCTCCATTTTTGACTCTTCCAGCCATAATCCCTTTGTTCCC
>NW_015512035.1:0-357 GCF_001515645.1 Sinocyclocheilus grahami | reverse complement strand
AGTATGCAGAGTTTTGGTTCATTTTTGTGCTGCGTGAAAGGAAACCAAGACGGAAGAAAGCGGCATCCTATTTTTCTTTAGCCCTATTTTACAAAAGCACAAGGATTTTTATTTGTATTAATTTTTTTATTGCGAATGTACACAAATAAAAGCAAACCTTTTTTACAATTCCGATTATCTTTATGAATAAAAGGAGTAGTTGCTTCCACTTTTAGAAGGAAAAAAAATCAAGTAATCGCGCTGGCGCCACATGCACGCACACAGTTAAGCATCGCTACCTTGACAATGCAAGCCTGTTCATTATCATAATAAAATACTGTAAGGGAAACAGGTCAATAATTTAGCTCAAAGGGAATC
>NW_015512034.1:7672-9489 GCF_001515645.1 Sinocyclocheilus grahami | reverse complement strand
GAAAGCACCCTAAAACTGTCATTTTCTGCCACCAGATAGGCGCCGCCCACAAAAACGTCATCGCTGTTTGCAAACACTGAAATTGGTCATATTGTCTCCAAATGGCATCATCAGCGTAAGAAGACAGCGGCTATTTCTGGGAAATTCCGGCTTAATGTTTCTACAGTGGAAGGAAGAGGAGATCATCCATCTTTGTTTACGGTTTATGGTTTGCGTATGCTATCAAATGCGGTATACTTTGAAAGGCAGTGGGTTTAGCTGTATGCAGGAGCTAAGCTTTTGCATTAAAACTGAAGTATACTTTGGGCTTTACAGTAAAGCAACTTAAGCCACCAGTTCCAAAGTTTCACTACATTAACAATGACATGACATTAACAAAAAAATACAGCATTGTGGTCAGAATAAAGCACTGAATGATGAATTCTTCACACTAGTCGTAGCATTATTCCCCGCTCCCCTCCTCCACCATGCCTTCTCCCGTTAGCGTCAGATCCATGACAATCTGTTTTGGCCAGTCTAATCTCTGTGTTCTTAATGCAGAGCTTTATGAAAGGACTGGCATATCAGAATACCATTTCTAAAGAGGGATTATCACTCCCTGGCAGATGGAGTCAGAGGGGGTTGAGAGAGAGACGGATACAAGAAGACATGGGTGAAATTGTCATGATGTACCATATAAAAGTGGATCCAGACAATGTTAATGAAGCTACTTTACAAAAGGGCCTTGCCTTACAAGCTACTCATAATTTCAAGTAGCTGCTCTTCTAAAAATGCAGCTCTTATACTACAAGCTAAAAGTAGCTCAGTACACTAAAGCTACTTAATATATTTTAAAATATATATCTATTCTATGATGTAATTAAAAAAAAAGGAGGAGGTTTGAAGGAATGAATCAATTAGGTTGACATTATCAACATAACAGCTAAATTTATTATAAAAATACTGTAAAAAAAATGCACGTCAATTTAATGAACAACTAAGGGTAACACTTTAGTATAGGGTGCAATTCTAACTATTAACAAGTTGCTTATTAGTATGCATATTACTAGTATATTGGCTGTTTATTAGTACTTATAATTATAAATCACATATTCTGCATGACCATATTCTACATCACTAATCCTACCCAATACCTAAACTTAACACCTACCTTAACAGCAAATTAGGAGTTTATTGAGGCAAAAGATGTAGTTAATGATTAGTTAATAGTAAGAACTGGACCTTCAAACTAAAACTAAAAAGTTTACCTTAAAGAGATAGTTCACCCCAAAATTAAAATCCTGTCATCATTTACTCACCATTTGTTCTAAACCCGTAAGATTTTCATTCATCTTCAAAACACAAATAAATATATTTTTCATGAAACCTGAGAGATTTCTGTCCCTCCATTGAAAGTCTATTACAATAATAATAATAAAAAAACTTTAAAATAGTTCATGAAAACATTGTAATAGTCATCTATATGAATGGAGCAGTTTGCTGCAGAACTAATGAGGTTTGTTCTCGTGCATCAAACAAGTATGAACGATCTTTGCTTTACCATATTTGATGTGCTCTGTGTATGTGCATTGATCAGTGTTTATAATGAAAGTGTTTGTCATATGAAGCAATTGTGACTGTTCAGATAAGACTTGGATTAAACCAATCAATTCATTAGGATTTCCTTTACAATCTCTTTATGAACTTTCAAAAATTCAGAGCTGCGGTGTAACTGACTTTCAGTAAAGGCACAGAAATCTCTCAGGTTTTATTAAAAACTTCATTTGTGTCTTTAAAAAAATGGGTAACACTTTATTTCGATAGTCCACTTTAGACAT
>NW_015512034.1:5761-6899 GCF_001515645.1 Sinocyclocheilus grahami | reverse complement strand
TATGCAAAAGCATGCAAACCTCTGTATTCAAACCACAATTATTACATATCGTTAATGTATCTTGAATGCACAGAGAGAGAAAGGCAAGACAACGACAATGCCAACTTCATTTCAGTCATATGGAGAGTGAATATATGATGAGTTACCGTTTTTGAGCTGTAATGTCTATATTATTTTATTTTTAGGAGTTTATGGAGGGAATACTACTTAACAGTGAATATGTGTTCCCTAATATAAAGTGTACCAAATATTCTAAAGCATTTATTAATCTTAATGTTAATTTCAACACTCGATAATACAGTATTTTTAAAAAAAGTTGTATCTGTTAACATTATATAATATTCCTGAGCTGACATGAACTAACAATGAACAGTTATATTTATTAACTAACTTTAACAAAGATTAATAAATACTAATTAATGAATAAAAACCAAAACAAAGACTAATAAAACAAATTAATTGAATAGTTAATTTTAGTTAATGCATTAACTAATAGGACCTTATTGTAAAGTGTTTTGTTTTGTGGTAACACTTTACAATAAGGTCTTATTTGTTAACATTATTTAATGCATTAACTAACCATGACTAATATATTTTTACTGCATATATCAACCTTTTTTAAAAATGTTAACGTTGCTGTTAGTTCACAGTGTATTAACTAGTTTTAACAGATATAACTTTTGATTTTAAAAATGTATTAGTAAATGTTAATTAAGATTAATAAATGCATTTTTAGTTTGTGTTAACTAATGTAGTTAACTATTGTTAAAAAAATCAAACCTGGTGACACTTTAGTTTAACTAGTTGCTTACTAGCATGCATATTACTAGCATAATGTCTGTTTATTAGTACTTATAAAACACATATTATTGTCTTATTCTGCATGACCGTATTTTAGATCACTTAATCCTCTCCATTCCTAAACCTAACAACTACCTTACTAACTATTAATAATCAGCAAATTAGGAGGTTATTGAGGGAAAACTCTTAGTTAATAGTTAGTTAATAGTGAGACTTGGACCCTAAAATATAGTGTGACCTAAAACATTATTGTAAAGTGTTACCTTGAGTGAATAAACTCAATCTCTTCCATTTCCATTTTGATACAATCATTGATACTTTCTCTTTCTCATGAACA
>NW_015512034.1:0-941 GCF_001515645.1 Sinocyclocheilus grahami | reverse complement strand
TTTTTTTGTTATGCATAATTGTTATGTATCACCATACTGTATCGCCCAGCCCTAAAATCTGCTCTATGTTAAAGCATTAAGTCATTATAACAGTGTGACTTTCTGTCAAGTTGCTTTGAAATTATGTGCATTGTGAAAAGCGCTAAAATAAAAAAAAACTTGACTCCGATTTTGAGAAACCTCTTGAAAGTCATTATTTTGGTGCCAATTTTGGCACGAAAGTTACACATTTTATGTGCCAGCAAGCATCGACTACTCTATGCAAGAATGTGCCCAGATGTTAATGAAATCAACAGTTTTTTTAACAGCTTATTTAAGCTGGATCTGTCCCAAAAACAATTGCCTTCAAAGAGCTGCCCTTGCAAAAATGTTATTTAAGGCAACATACGCTTAATTTGGGGCAAATCTGCTGCAAACAGTTTACCATAAAGCTAATTTCTATTGGAAAATAGAAACTTGCTGCAAATTTTGTCCAGTGTTCACTCTAAGCTGACAACAGGAGTTTGCCAGAACACTGTATGTTTGAAAAGCAACATGAGCAACATGTACTGCATATACAGCAATGCGCTCCAATGCACAGCCAGTTGCAACATCCGACTTCATACATCATTTACAATCCTGAAGTTCAATAAAGTTAATTGTTAGCTGGCAACTGTCAAAAATGAAATGTGATCTACAGTACTGTGAGAAGCCAGCTGGCTAACTGGACTCAACCACACCGGTTCATAAAAGAAGTTGCATCAACAAATGCAATCCAAAAAATTAATAATAAATAACACTGACAGCATTTTGATTTCAACACTTGGACTTGTCATCCTGAACCAAAAAGAAAAATTTAAAAATATATATAAATAAAAAGCATATAAATAAAATAAAAAAACATGCATGTTTGCATTAGAAAATTTCACCATGATTGCATTACATTTGTGTGTGTGTGTGTG
>NW_015512033.1:24207-24889 GCF_001515645.1 Sinocyclocheilus grahami | reverse complement strand
CCGAAACATTTTTTGATGTTAGATCACAGCAGCAGTATTAGCGGCATCATACAGATTCATGATTTATGTATGTGCATGCATGTATCTTTATGCGTGTAATAATGGTTTGAAATAGATTATAAAATTGAAAAATTATAAATGCATAAATAGGGTCAGACAACCCCTAAACAAACCACTGGCACTGTCGCCATAGCAACAGCCAGTCCTGCCATCCCCATGAACTATTGCCAATAATCTGATGTCTTTCATAAGACACACAAACACAACAAATGTCCTTTAAATTCAACAGGGGAGGTCTAGAATGATGGACAGCACATCCTAACCTCGGCCCAGGCCCTACAAAGTCGGTCACAGGGGGTCTGTGTAGTCATCTATTCAAGCAACACATGGCTTCAGAGGCTAAACATGTACAGAACAGCCAGAGGCCTTATGTCCAGACCCCACCCACTGGGTCTTTATACGGAGTGAATGCCTGAAGAGCTTGGTGCTACGTATGAGAATGGATCCACAACACAAAAACAAGTCTAATTGACAGCTGTGTTGAGTTTTAAAGGGATATTTATGTCTTATTTTATGTTCATTACAGCTGTATACTTAAAATGACAACTGTCCTCATTTACTTACCCTGATTGCCTTCCAAACCCACATCACTTGCTCTATTCGGTGAAACAAAACAAAAAAA
>NW_015512033.1:21977-22388 GCF_001515645.1 Sinocyclocheilus grahami | reverse complement strand
AAATAATGATCTTTAAAAAAGCATCATATGACCCCTTTAAATTTACTCAGGCCATTCCAGATGTATGAGTTTGTTTCTTCATCGGAACAGATTTGGAGAAATATAGCATTTTGTCACTTGCTCACCAACAGATCCTTTGGAGTGAATGAGTGGCACCAGCATGAGAATTCAACAGCTGATAAAGACATCACAGTAATCCACAACCCAACTCCAGTCTATCAATTAACATGTTGTAAAGTGAAAAACTGTGGGTTTGTAAGAAACAAATCCTTCAGAAACAATCATTTCATCTGCTCCGATGAAACAAACTCATCTACATCTTGGACGGCCTGGGGGTGAGTACATTTTCAGAAAATCACTAAATTAATTTTGGATTGTGCTATTGCTTTAAACTCATGATTTTTTTTTTTT
>NW_015512033.1:8985-9496 GCF_001515645.1 Sinocyclocheilus grahami | reverse complement strand
GGATCACATCCCTTAGGTCTTTTACTCACCTTCCTTTGACCCGCAGTTCTTCCTACCCCTACCCGTGGGCGGGGGAGTAGCGCGAGCAGCGACACTAGCCTTCTGAGCCAGTCTCTGATCCTCAAACTGAGACGGGCTAGGACCCCTGGGTTGTTCGGGCTCAGACCTGGACTTCTATCCCGGTCCTTCAGCCGGTCAGCCTGATATGCTTGGAGCATCACCATCGTGTGCAATGAAGCGACAGCCCAACCTGCTGCTGCTGCGTATGCCCTGGCATCCGAGCGAGATGTCAAGGAAGGGAGTCTTAGAGGACGTCTCACCCATAGAGAGATAGCTGACCAGCGTCTCTCTATAGGGGCATCTTCTCATAACTGCTTTTGCGCATCGCATCGATGTTGGCATAACTTGTATGCTGGAATCGATGGATGCGTGAAGAAAAACGGCCTCTTCCATTCCTTCTCAATGTTTTTTATATGAAAAAACAGGAAGAAAGGAAGGCTCACCTGAGCTG
>NW_015512033.1:5535-7338 GCF_001515645.1 Sinocyclocheilus grahami | reverse complement strand
TTTTGAAGCCATCAGCCTAAATAAATGATGGCTTGATGACAGAGGCATGCAGGGCTGATAAAGATTTCAACTGAAAATCCACAGTTCTTTTGAAAGTGAGAGAGAAGATAACTAGCATGCATCCACATGCATCTTCATTCAAGAAACATTTAATCAACAGTTTCCTCAAAATGTAATTTTGTACATTTCTCTCTAAAGCTGATTTGAAAGCGGATATGAAGGACACATCTTGCATTACTCTACTTTGAGCAAACAAACAACTTTAATCGTTACTTCTGTTTATTGCCATCTCAAACAGATTTTGAATTCCACAGTGGCAAAACACTGCAAAGAGAGGACTGTAGTGTGTCAGATGCGAAATTCAGAATGGTCTCTGATTCACCATAAAGATTTGAGAGTGAGAAATTCACTGATTCTTCAGTACTGAAAAAAAACTGGCTAAAAAGTTCAATTAAATAAATACATTTATGCATTTAGCAGACGCTTTTATCCCAAGCGACTTACAGCGCATTAAGACTATACATTTTTTTTACCAGTGTGTTCCCTGATTAATTAAGTTAATGTACCAAAAAATCATCTAAGACGAATCTTTCCAACCTGTATAGAAGTTGTAATCTCGGTTTAAGTGCTGCTTTCTGTAGTTTTCACAAAATATGTGTTTTCCCTTTCCTTTTGTTTAGTATAGTTAAAAAAAAACAATTGGTTGAGTGAACAATTCAATTACTCATGAGATGGCACACACTTATAAAAACAGGCTCTCTCTCAGATGCAGGTGGGTTTTAAATGTAAGTGGTTTGTCTTGTGTGTTTTTGTAGAGGTGTGGGTCCAGCTTTTTGATCTGACACAGTTCCAGATGCTCTCATGTTTTATTCATGCACCATTTGGTTCTTGAATGATGCTTGACTTAAGTGTCTTACAGCAGCCTCTACTTTGCGTGTGCCTGTGTGTGACATCACTTTTTAATCTCACAGTGTGGTTTTTCCACCAAAAATGCACAAACCATGAGTAGTTTGGACAACATTGTCTGAACATCTTGCATTTGGAGCCTCAGGGTCATCAGCTAAAGTACTTCTTTTCAGAAGCTTTCTTGAACTCCATCCCATCTGCCCTCCAGCCCTCCAGTTTCGCTTCGCCATATTTCTACATGGGCTTTAATCTTTGTAAAAGGACACAAAACCAAACACCCTCAAATGACTGAAAATATACACAGATTCAGGAACATTGGGATACAGCATGACCTTGAACAGCAAAGAGTGTGTGGTGGATGCTGGAAGCGCAGTGGCTCATAGGTCAATAAATCTACTGCACATGTGGCATTTGGAATTATTTAGTGTTCCTCTTTTTCTCTTAGTCCCTCTAACCACCCCTCTTTCCATCACTCAGATTGAAATAGAAGTAATGAATACCTTTTCCATCCGCCCTTAAAATACACAGTGCTATTCAACGTGGCAGCACAAATGGACAACAGAGATTCATCTAAACATCCCTGGAACCTTTTCAGTACAAGAAAACCACAAAATCATGCACACACATGCCTGTTTGCAGTGGTGAAACAAATGTGTGAATTACACCTATGTCTGATGATCAAAATGGCCTGTCCAAAACACACATAGAAGAGACATAAAAGTGTGTGTCTGAGTGTCAGTGAGGACACATGTCTCATTTGCCAATTCAATAACACTGATCAAAGCTAATGTCGCTCTCCTTCAGGTTTAAACTATAAGATAAACTAAACATGAGACATTGCTAAAGCTTCCTTTCAATATGTACTCAATGATTTCCCCCCACTTAGAAGTTTAAAAC
>NW_015512033.1:4615-5525 GCF_001515645.1 Sinocyclocheilus grahami | reverse complement strand
AAATGAAGCTTTTCGAAACTCTGAATCATTTGAACCAATTGCTTTTGCCACAAGATTTACTGTTTCCAATCGCTTGAAACACCACATGCTGGTCAAAACAGTGTAAATGCAGCCAAACTCAACCCAATCACATGTCAAGTTCAACTCATTTAATTATCCGGTTACAACAGTTAACGGCTCACTGGAGAGAAAACGAGCAATAAATAACACCGTAAATATCTTACACAATTTGTGTAAGAACAATTTGTTTCTTACACAAATGTATGCTATGACTTGGAATGTAACGCATGAGACCACTGTTATGATTCTTTTTATGATGCCTTTGTGTCCTTTGTTCATGGTAAAGTGCATGGTCTTCACATTTTTGTTTGAAGAAAGGAGACTCATACGTGTTTGGAATGACACAGGGGTGAGTAAATGATGACAAAACTGACTCACGACATATTAATGGCTTGAAGGAGTAATATACTTTAATTAACAAGCGACACAAAGAGTAAGAGATGAAATATGTATTTTTTTGGCTTAGATGTGCCATTTCATTGCCCTTTGTATGATGTGTCCTCTATGTTTTATTTTTTTGGATGTAACCCAACAAGGCAATATGGCTGCCGTCCCATCTGACTAACAACCTCTGGTATCCAATTCTATATATTGCAATACTCGTCAATTCGTTCTGACCAAGACAGTTTAGTAATGATGCTGGTGTATTTAGAGCAGTTAGAACATGGCAGTGTGTTACATGAATGATTTCATATTATGTGGCAAGTAATTAATCTTGACTAAGAGTCTCATTTACTTACAATCCACTATTAAGAATGATGAAGCATGTGTTCTGATCCTTTATTTGCAGATGGAGATGTTTGACTGAGGGTAAAAAACTGTTTCTATTAAAAACAGACACAACTATCAG
>NW_015512033.1:2967-3750 GCF_001515645.1 Sinocyclocheilus grahami | reverse complement strand
CATACAGGCATGAAAATACATCAGGGTGAGTAAATTATGACAGAACTATTCCCTATATGGCCATAGTATGATAAAACTTAAACTTAAAAAAAATTATAATAATAATATTTTCAGATTTACGACCTTTAATAGCACTGACCAGTAATCTTATAAATTTCCCATCTGTGGTATGTTTAGCTAAAGCATTAAACACAGCTGAGTACACAATTATTTTATAATCTTTCTAAGATTATATGTGTACACTACATGGCCAAACGTTTGTGGACACCCCTTTAAGGGTTTGACTATTTCAGCTATGCTGCCACAATACTCTCAAACTCAATTTTAAGTAGACAAACAATGTTAACCCTTTTCAGTCTTTGTCAGGTAGATCAAAACTTTATTTGTCTACTATTAAAATGTATGTGATTCCGGAGATGCAATCTGGTACAGAAATGGATACTCGGCAAACAGGAATATTGACTTTTTCTCTGTTGCTGTTCAGTCCTTGTACAAGTACAATGTAATTGGTGATATTTGTCCCACCCCTCCTCCACTGTCACTGGATCGCTGCATTTTACCCAAAGTTAAAACATTTTCAACTCTCTGTGACCAGAAAAAAAGCCAAGCACACAGTGCTTTTTAAATATGTGCGCTCCCATTGAAAACAATTGAAGATAAAAAATACTTTTGTGGACTAACAGCCTTAAAATTCATATTTAGAGATTGAGAATATTATGGCAGTGTGTTGCCCTTTTGCTCTTTTTTTTAAAGGGGTCATATGATGCGATTTCAAGTTTTCCT
>NW_015512033.1:0-975 GCF_001515645.1 Sinocyclocheilus grahami | reverse complement strand
CGTCTTGCATGTGTTTGTGTTTGTGTACGTGTCTGGGTCAGGCACTGAGTCACCATGTTATTGTATGTGTCTGATGACTGATTAATCAGATGAAGGATAAATACAGCCGAGTGACGCATTTTGAAATAGAGATTAATGAGTGAAAGCAGAGAACAGCAATGAAGGGAATTTTCAGATGGAGTGTACTTACTGTACTTATGTCAGCCTGTCCTTATTTATGTAGTACTTTTTTCAATGTGTATTTATGCATTCGCATAATGTTTACTTACTTATTGAAGTTCGTGCGCTGCATAATTCTCTCTCTTTCGCTCTCATTTATTTTTATTATAATTTATTTTTAAAACGTTTTATCACAACCTTTGCTATGAAACAAGGGTTCCTCCTATGGGCAAGAAAGATCATTGCAACGCTATCCAGACAAACCATGATTAACAGAGAAGGTAAACCTTTGATCAGTTTAAGGAAAATTGATGCTGTGGTTTACTAATCAAGCTATGCAGAGTTTGCAACTGATCTGTTTTTAATGGATGACCTCATGGGATGTAGCTGTTGTGGTTGTTGTTTTGATATTTCATTTGATTAGTGGTAACAGTTTGGCGCTTTGTCAGGCTTCATGCAGCTGTTATTGATATCACCACAAATATTCAAAGCATATAGCACAACACAGCTGAACTCGCTAACATTTTTGTACAAAGAGTAAAAAGAGAAGTATACTTAAGACCAAAAAAAATAGAAAGCAACTTTGTTTGCTGTACAGATGAATAATTTTTATCAGCATCTAAAAGATAAGTATTTCATTTTAGGAATATTTGTCCAAGCGTGAATATTTGAAAGCAGTTCACTAAACTGTCATTCATTAAATAAAAAAATAATGTTTTCTTGCTGTACCCATAAATGGCTACAGAAAGCTACCTAAATGGTAGGCATTAGATTAGATTATTAAAACAAGATTATTATTTTAAAAAACACAAATAA
>NW_015512032.1:9151-9493 GCF_001515645.1 Sinocyclocheilus grahami | reverse complement strand
TCCACGACATTCTAATTTATTGAGATGCACCTGTATACAGTAGGTATGCTTGAGCCGTTTTAAATATGCTGTTTTTTTTCAACAGGGGTGTAACAGCTCAGTCAGTTGAACTCACAGCAACAGAAAGAGGCTGAACACTTCAAATATACTTTACAATGTGCTTCATGTGTGAGAGTCAAATATGATCTTACCACAGTTTCTCTAGTTTACAGTGAGGATCCTGTAGTACATCAGAAAGCAGCTTCACTGAATCTAGTTTATTCCATGACAGATTCAGTTCTCTCAGGTGTGAGGGGTTTGATCTCAGAGCTGAAGCCAGAGCAGCACAACCTTCATCTGTGA
>NW_015512032.1:3124-9120 GCF_001515645.1 Sinocyclocheilus grahami | reverse complement strand
TCTTGATTCTTGATCCTCAACTTCCCCGATCTCAGTGGTCAGTGGGCAAAGTCTTCTCCCTCCATCCCAGTAAGGATGGCCATGGTAGGGTTGCTGATGTCCAAGTCAAGGACAGGACATACACAAGGCCCGTTGCCCACCTTGTTCCTCTCCCGACCTTACCTGATCCTCCATAAATTGTCAAATTTGCACTAAAAATTTGGGGGCGGCTGTTTTAAAGTTTTTATGTCCCTAAGCTGCACCCTCAAAGCAGTGCCACACCCCTCTTAGCCTGTCCAGTTCCCTGTTAGCCCCAAGCTCCACCCACCCAATCTCAAGCCAATTAGAATGATCTCACAGACTTTATTAGCTGCACCTGAGTCCACAGCTTGGGCTTTTGTTGCATGTGGTTGTACTGTGCAGAGGACTGAGTTTTATTCCCTTCATTCTGTTTTTCCTGCGTGTGCGTAATTGACCATGTAAGTGCCTTTGTTTGATGTTAAATATTATTTTGTATGATTTAAGTTTGGCCTAAAAGTGTTTATTTTCATGCTTGCTCTAGTTCCTGTTTAGGCATGTGCTTTAGTTATTTAATGTGCAGTTGATGGAACATTGTGGTTGCATTGTACCTTATTTAGCACTGTTTATTGGTAAACTGAAACTCTGTATATCTGTTCCCTTTATAGAAACCACATGCACATCTACATGCACAAAACCTCCTTGGATGTACAATAAACTTTCTTATACCTGGTTTAACTAGACTGGACCTGTTTTTACCGACAGCCCCACTGGCTTCAAGCTAGCTACCTAAACATCTGCCACCTCCTTAACATGATCCTCCTTTTCAGAAATCATAAGGCTTTAACCTTAAGTTATAAATGGAACATAACTGTATCTGCACGGTGGGATGGTGTTCTAAAATATAGGTAAACATGTTCAATGTGTTTCCTCTTTTTGTGAACCGTTTCTATCCTCGAGGACAAATAAGTGTATCCAAAGTGTTTCCATACTGCCAATTTTAATTTATATTTCGACGTGGGATAGAGATTAGAGATAACGGCCTCTGTCTCTGATGTTGTCTCCAACAACTTAAGAACAGTTAAGTGGAAAGTTGTTGCCTAGGCGCAGGTGAGATCCTGCGTCTTTTATTTTCTCCCAATATCGTAGATAAGCAAATGTACATGGTATGATAATCGCACCTGTTTATACCGTGGTATATCCTCATACCAGTATATCGTTACAACCCTAGCAACAAACAAAGCTGAAAAATTCTTTAAATTCCTAATTTCCCAATCAAAAAAGACAGCTACGACATTCTTTCCTAATGAAAGCATCAGGAATATAACTTAAGACAGATAAGATGATCTAATATGTATTATTCCATAGATTGTTCCTAACTACAATTTTCATGTAATTTGCAATCAGTAAGTGATCATTTGTAAAGAGCAGCTCATGTGTTACAGCTCAGTCAGTTGAACTCACAGCAGCAGAAAGAGGCTGAACACTTCAAATATACTTTACAATGTGCTTCATGTGTGAGTCAAATATGATCTTACCACAGTTTCTCCAGTTTACAGTGAGGATCCTGTAGTACATCAGAAAGCAGCTTCACTGAATCTCCAAGTTTATTCCACGACAGATTCAGTTCTCTCAGGTGTGAGGGGTTTGATCTCAGAGCTGAAGTCAGAGCAGCACAACCTTCATCTGTGACGCCACAATTATACAACCTGCAGAGAACAATGACACACTCTTCACTCTCTCAGATCAGATCAGTTTAGCTGTGAATCCATTATTAAATATAAAGAACAAACTTAAAGCACAAAGCAATGTTTGATGGATCATTGAGGTCAAAAATGTCACAGAACACAAAATGATCATAAAACATCCAAAGTTTAATTCAAGAAAGAGAAAAACTGTTTAAAAGTCTGTACTTTTATGCAAAATCTGTTTTATTAATGGCACTATTCACTATGTAGATCTGTACTAGTATGTATGGAGGAGTGATTGTGTGTGTGTTTCTCCTCCACCAAATACAGTAAAATCTGAGATCACCTGCATTGTTAGATATTATTTGCGTATTGCAGTTCATTATTAAACATTGTAATAACATCCATCCATTTTCCAATCCGCTTTATCCTCTGCAGGTTTGCGGGCAGCTGGAGTCTATCCCAGTGTCTTGAACGGACGGCCAGGCCATCACAGGGCTCACAAACATTCACACCTGATTAATTTATAGTGTCCAATTCACCTCTGCTGCATGTCTTTGATTGTGGGGGAAACCGGAGCACTCAGAGGAGACCAACACAGACACGAGGAGAACATGCAAGAAAGGCCTCCTGACTCTGGGACTCAAAGCGGGGACCTTTTTGCTGTGATGCAACAGCGCTACCCACTGAGCCACCCCATATAATTGTCATGAATCCGGTCCATGGACTTCCGTTCAATCGCCACCAGAGGTCACTCTTCCGTTACATTGACTCTCACACTACACAAACTGTTGCATGTCATCCCAGACTACATATCCCATCATCCATTGCACTGATTGCACACAACCAAGTCAAGTTATAGTTGATCTTCGTAAGTCAAGTCACAGCTGCTCCTCATAAGTCCAGTAAAGTCTCAACTGATCATCCAGAGTCCAGTCACATCACAGCTGGTCATCCAGAGTCCCGTCACATCACAGCTGGTCATCCTGGGTCCCGTCACATCACAGCTGGTCATCCTGAGTCACGTCACATCGCAGCTGGTCATCCAGAGTCCCGTCACATCGCAGCTGGTCATCCAGAGTCCCGTCACATCGCAGCTGGTCATCCTGAGTCACGTCACATCGCAGCTGGTCATCCTGAGTCCAGTCACATCGCAGCTGATCATCCTGAGTCATGTCACCTCGCAGCTGATCATCCTTTCAAGGTCAGTCTTTCGGTATCCCAGTCTGGTATCTAGTGTGAGGGATGCACCACTGGTGTCTGCACGCACAGCTGGTATCCCCAAACCCACTCACTCTAACCCTTCTGTTCCTGAACTAATTTCCCTTTCTGAAGCGCTTCCCATGATGGGGATCAGTTTATGTTGCGTTTGGGCTGCGTACACCACCACAGACCTGCCCAAGGTGGCGACGTCCACTGTGATGTCTCCAGGGGGGGCGGCTGATGCTGCAGAACCTCTTGGGGTAGTGACGCTAGCTGCTGTGTTCTCCGAGGCGATGGCGCCTGCCGCAGCTTCACCAAAGGTGGCAGCACATGCTGCAGAACCTTCTGAGGCGGAGGCGTTCGCTTCAGCTCCTTGCACGAGGGTGGCGCCCAGCAACGAACCTTCAGCCTGTCTTGTCACGGTCGAAGGAACCATTACTGAACTCTTCCTGTATCCTGATGGTCCTACTGTAGAACCTCCAGAGGTGGCGGTATTCGCTGCAGAACCTCCAGAAGTGTCAGTGGTATCCACTTATGAACTCTCGTCCTGTCCTGGCCAAGGAGGCCATCTATGAACTTTCTGCCTGTCCCGTCACAGCTATGAAGGCCATCTGTGAACTCTCTGCCTGTCCTGTAACAGCTATGGAGGCCGTCTGTGAACTCTCTGCTTGTCCTCTTACGGCTATAGAGGCTGCTTTTGAACTTTTGTCCTGCTGTGGATCGGCCAATGAGGCCTTCTCTGAACTCTCGTCCTGTTCTGAATCAGCCATGGAGACTGATTGTGAACTGTATGTTCGACTAAGGGCTGCTAATGAATTTGTTTCTGAATGGTATGTCTGTCCACTAATTTCAAATAATATGTCTGATGCACCATCTGTTTGTCCAGTTTGTCACTGATATGTCTACCAGTCCAGTGTCAGTTAACACACCCACTTTTGAACTGTCAATCTATCCCATATCTACCCATGAGTCTGTTTGTGAACTGTCTTCCTGTCTAGCTTCAGTCAGTGAGCCTGTTTTTGAATTGTCTGCCCATCCAGTTTCAGTCAGTGAGCCTGTTTATGTACTGTCAACCTAACCAGTCTTTGTCAATGCACCCAATCTGGAACGGTCTGTCACAGCCCCAGAACCCACCTCTGTACTCTTAACTCTGCTTGTCATGAGCCCAGAAACTAAGAATGCACACCATGTCTGCCCTGTTAACCCTGTCATTGCCAATCCAGTTCCCGTCCTGTCTATCAAGCTTAAGGAGACTGTTAAATAACTATCTGCATGTCCTGTTCCGGCCCTTGAGACCGTATATGCACTGTCTGTCTCCTGTGTTTCAGTTTTCCCTAGACTCCGGTTCCTGATCACTCTGGTCCAGAGACCTTACCTGAGCTCCCTATAGGCTCTAGTAGCCTTGTCACAGTCCAAAGATCCTCCTTTGAACTCCTAGCCCTGTATGTCATGAACTCCGTTGTCATCAGGGAAACAGTTGAGGGACTCGTTATATTTCCTGTTTCAGTCCTTGGGGCCGTGAATGTTCTGTCTGTGTTGTCTGTCTCTGCTCTCTCTACGTTACAGTCTCTGCCATGGTCTCCTGATCAGTTTGGCTTGCCATGGGGGTCTTCTGCTCCACCGTGATTGTCTTCTGCTTTGTCTGCTCTGGTGGTCTTCTACTCCATCTGCTCTGGTGGTCTTCTGTCCTGCTCTGGTGGTCATCTGCTCCGCCGTGGAAATCTTCTGTTTTGCTCTGGTGGTCTTCTGCGCCGCCGTGGGGATCTTCGGTCCCATCTGCTCTGCTGTGGTGGTCCTCAGCTCCACCTGTACTGCCAGCTCCGCCCTGGCTCCCTGCCCCGCCGGTCCTGCCTCAGTCCTTGGTCTCTCCACTTCCATGTGGACCTGGCCCTCCGTGCCTCCGCTCCACTGCCCTACTGGATCATATAGTGTTTGGGGGGGGGGCTCTGTCACGAATCCGGTCCATGGACTTCCATTCAATCGCCCCCAGAGGTCACTCTTCTGTTACATTGACTCTCACACTACACATACTGTTGCATGTCATCCCGGACTACATATCCCATCATCCATTGCACTGATTGCACACAGCTGTAACCAATCTCACGCTCACTTTATTACACCCACTCAGATCCTTTTCAAATTGCCGAGTATTGTTTAGCGTGTATCACTTTTATAGCTGATAGCTACCTTACGGAGCCTGCTTAGTTTTCCTAGCCTTATCTTAGTCTTGCCTTGGCTGTTTTTTCGTGTTCTGATCTTTGCCTTGTACCTGGATAATCCCTCTAGTCTCGCCCCTGTTGGATTACGTTCGCCGTCGACTGACCCTCACTTGTTTACTGGACTGCTCTTGTTTTGTCTTCTATATACCTGTTTGCCATTGCCTGACCCTCGCCTGTTTTGACCACGCCCTTAATAAAGCTTGCAAATGGATCCGTACGTCTCACGTCTTGTTTGCCCCGTAACAGTAATAACATATTCATTGTATTTGATTATATTTATTATAATCATAAGTGGATGCAGCTTTATTGGGACCCTACTTGTGGCTCTCCCTAAAGCGCACTCCTACACCTACTCCTCACCCTAACCATGATTAACCTGCAAAGCTCCATGAAGAGCCACGGTTTTGAGAATGATAAAAATATGAGCTGCACATATCTGATCTGTCAGCCTGCCTGATAAATTAGAAGACCTATTAAATACCCATTAGGCACTTTATTCTCACTATTAAATCCCTGCATTTCAATTTTTTTAATATTTAATTTTTGTTTAAAGTAAACATCTCCAAGCTCTAATGTAATGGAAAAGAGGGAGAAGGAAGGGATCAGGAAAAGGCAGATTTGTACTCGGGTTGGTGTCACAAGCTAAGCCCACTGTCCTTACTCTCCCACTTACAGTATGCGACTGGTTTCTTTTGTAATTTTGTCTGATGGACTATGTGCACTACGCGTAAACAATCAATTTAAAAGGGTTTTGTTATCGCAAAAAAGAAAGGGTTAAAATGAACACAGAAGTCCACACATGTACAAGAAGCAAAGCTGGTCACAATTTTTTACTTTCTGTACATCTTGATTGACAGATGTCTCGTCTAATCAGTGATAAATATTCAAT
>NW_015512032.1:0-598 GCF_001515645.1 Sinocyclocheilus grahami | reverse complement strand
AATTAATCGCAACATGAAAATTTGATACCGGCATATCCCTAATTCCCAGAGATCACTTTGGACAATTACACAGAGCTAGCTTAGCCCCTCAAACAAAATGCACGTGCAAATACTCAAAATCAACATACATTCAGAAGAAAAACTAAACCATAAATATATAGGCATGGTACATATACATAAACAATGACTTTTTTGTAACTTAAGTGAGCATCGTGCAGGGCTTTACTGTGGCAGTGTCACACAACTTCTTTTTTTAATCTTCACAGGACCCTCCCATTTAGGAGCTAGTTTAGATGAAAAGAAATCATCGGCTTTTGACATCGGATGAGCACGGACCCAAACCAGGTCTCCCTCTTGGAACTGCACAAATTTCCGTCGGGCATAATAATAAAAACCTGGCTTGTTTGGTGTGTGCTTCATTGCCTTTAGAGCATCCTGCTGGAGTTGTTGTTGTCGTTCTATGAGGGAATATCCTGATTGTCCCAGATTTGGAGGGTGAGCAACAAGTCGTTCTTGGGGACCCTTCAACTGCCTGCCCAGTGCTAGTTTAGCAGGTGAGTGTCCTGTGGTCTCATTGCAAGCGGTGTTAATAGCTTAA
>NW_015512031.1:9068-9503 GCF_001515645.1 Sinocyclocheilus grahami | reverse complement strand
TTAATTATTCATATTTCCTGTTGTGAGCTAAATTCGCTACAGAAAGATAGCGCCCAGTTTGCCCATTATTGTTCTTCATGTGAAAACGCTTCTCTTCATGACTTCACTTTTAAAGGGATAATTCATCCAAAAATTTAATTATCATCATTTTGTGATCATTTACTCACCCTGTTGTTCCAAACCTGCATGAATTTCTTTCTTCATCTGAACACAAAAGAAGATCGTTGGTATTCAAACAGTTGACAGTAGCCATTGTAGGGCTGTGCAAAAAATCTAATGCGATTTTCATGTGCATCTAGTCAGTAAAGCCGCTTCTGGTAATTAGTAGTAAATTAATGCTTTCAGATGGAGCGGCATATACTACACAGAGCCGTAGTTCACTGACAAGTTACACAAAATCGCGTTCAAAATCGGCAATGGATCGCCTGCGATTTT
>NW_015512031.1:6003-9058 GCF_001515645.1 Sinocyclocheilus grahami | reverse complement strand
CACGTGCTGGAGATTTACTACTAATCACAGGAGCGGCTTTACTGAGGAGATGCGCATGAAAATCATATTAGATTTTTTTGCACAGCCCTAAGCCATTGACTTCCATATTTTTTTCTATACTATGGAAGTCAATGGGGACCAGCAACTGTTTGGTCACCAACATTCTTAAAGGGTTAGTTCACCCAAAAACAAAATTCTTTCATTAATTACTCACTCTTTAGGTCATTCCAAACCCAAGACCTTCGTTCCTCTTCGGAACACAAATTAAGATATTTTTAATGAAACCCTAGAGCTTTCTGACCCTGCATAGACAGTCCATTGTGACGGTGAGGAAATTTTCCCATCTGTTAATCGACGTGTGACGACACCGGTAATACCGCTATCACCGTTGGGGGGGGGGGGCTTTCCTCACTTTTGCTTTTTCCTCGCTTTCCTTTGCTTTTAAATAGCTTGTAAAAGCGCCGTGTGCATATTACTTCAACTTTCAAATTAGCAGCAATTTGGCGTTGATTCAATTCAAGCAACAAAGTAATACAAAGTCAAACTCATAAAACTTTTATAAACAAAACTAGTAAAAATACACCATGCTATATGCCTAATATAACAAATTACTTAGGCTACACAAATAGGGTTGCAAAAAGGTGGAAAATTTCTAGTAAATTTCAGGTATTTTTCAGGTCAATTCCAGGTATTTTTGGAAAGTTTCCAGAAATTTACAGGAAATTTTCCACCCCTTTGCAACCCTATACACAAAGGTATAGAAAACTGAAAATCAGCAAACACTGTTAAACCAAATAAATAAGAAACGGAACATTTATTAGCAAAATGAATAAGAAAGCTTGGAGGCATGGCATACACATGTAAAATGAAAAAAATAAAATAGCCTACACAAAGTTTAAATAAAGTAAAAATCAGCAAACACAGTGGAACCAAATAAGTAAGAAACAAATGTAAAAAAAAACTTCCAAAATCACCTTAGATAAATGCATGTCTGAAGATTTCGACAGAGAGGATGACTTGCAATTTTTTGACCAGCCTTACTTATTTGAACTACAATATACAGACGATGAACTAAGAGAGATGGACGTTCTACATCATAACACCAGCTCCTGCTTCAGCAGCACCACACGCATGCGTCGTGATACTCTTGTGAACGTGTGGCAAAGACAGACATGGAAGAGAATAAATTGTTGAATAAAGTCATTATTTTTGTTTTCTTTACACAAAAAGTATTCTCGTAGCTTCATAAAATTACGATGGAACCACTGATTTCACATGGACTATTTCTGGGCCTTGAACGTTTCAGTCGCATTGCAATGAAGGGTCAGAAAGCTCTTGGATTTCATAAAAAATATCTTAATTTGTGTTTCGAAGACGAACAAAGTTCTTGCGGATTTGGAACGACATGAGGGTGAGCAATTAATGACAGAATTTTTATTTTTGGATGAACTATCCCTTTTAAATGCCTTCTATTATGTTCCACAGAAGGAAGAAACTCACACAGGTTTGGAACAACATGAGGGTGAATAAACAGCAAAGCACTAAATAGTAGTGTGCTCAAAGCACTAGTGCTCCATTCGTAATATCTTTAATTCCTCAACTTCCAGTTTGGTAAATACATTTTTATCAGGCAGGGACTTCATTCAAGTTCATTTTCATTTTCAGCAGTTCAATTTGCACTTTGCTATGATCACAGTAATTTGTTTCTTACATGTCCTCTTCAAACAGTCTCGGCATTAATATTCAGCACCTCCTGATCTCAGAGGGTGATTAACATTGGCTCATCGTCAGGGAATGACTTCAGGATATTTGTTCAGGATTTTTAATGAGCTTTTATGAATCTTAAAAGCTTTGTGTGGGGGGAGGAATGTAACTGTGGCTCGGTCATGAATTAAACATGTAACGCCACCGTAAACATTTCAGTACACGATCTATCAACACAAATGTCAAGCAGGACATCAGCACAGCAATCAAACAAAAGAATCAACATTAAAAGGACACCCAAAGAAAAAAAATGAAAATAGAGCCAACTAAATCTGACTTTAAAGGGGACATCGGATGCCCATTTTCCACAAGTTGGTATGATTCTTTACGGTCTTTATGAAATGTCTGCAACCATACTTTGGTTAAAATTTCTCAATGGTAGTGTAGAACAACATCCTTTTTACCCTGTCAAAAACACAGCGACCCGTTTCGGTGCATGCCTCTTGAAATGCTAATGGAATCTGCTGACCCCGCCCCTCTCTTCCATGGAAGAGGAAAGTCAATTTGCAAATAACCACAAGAAATACAAAATGTGGAACTTACTTCTGACTTTTCTTACTTCTTTTGACTTCATACTTTTTATAACTAGTAAAACTAACGTATATAAACTGAAAGTCTATGCAATGTCCTCATTTAGCTAAGAAAGTGTGAGTGTTTAACCTCTTTGTCCATGCTCTCCAGGTCTTCTTTGCAGAGTGTGTAGAGCGGCATGGTTTCAGACATGCTGGGCTGTCGTTTCCTGCGGGAAGGTCCTGGCTGCTCATCATCAGGATTCGATCCTGCAGCCTCATCCGTCTGCTGAGCTGACCTGAACAAACACAGAAACAATCAATCGCTCAACATGCACACTACAGATCAGCGGCTGCTGTAATCAGTCACCGGCTGAAATATGTTTATCAAGCAAAACTGGCTGAGTTTGCTCTGACAGAACACCAAAGCAGGACAGCGGCTCCCCCGGTCTGAGCAACACCTAAAAACCAGTCGAGAGCAAATCAAACAGACACACAGCCCAAGCCTGTCCACAGCAGACAACAAACATTCAATCACATCTCCACTTCCTTCAGAGGAGCCACAACATGGAGATAGATGGTCAGCGCAGACAGCGTCTGAACCGATTAACCTCACTACATGTGAGCAGGGCTCCAAACTAACAAAATCGAGTAAGGAGCCATTGGCTCCTATAAGAAACAAACTTAGGCGCCAAATTATTTTTTAGATGCCACAGAATAAACGTGTTTTATTTATTTTATTATTTTACATTTTAACATTTCAATCATACTGTCATGTGTTT
>NW_015512031.1:2335-4517 GCF_001515645.1 Sinocyclocheilus grahami | reverse complement strand
TTTTTTTATCAATGTGTTCTTAAAAACTTGAATCCAAAATCTGCATACGATTTTTGAAATCTGGGACTGTTTTGACCTGGTAGAATGCAAGCTTATATAATTATATAAAAAATTGTAAGTCATAGATTACAGTTTTTTTTCAAATAAAACCAAATTTTAATCTGCTCAATAACTTCTCATTAATGAGTAAAAGCACAAACATATCGGAGTTTTGAATGTTACTATGTTTTGTTATTATTTCCTTTCAATTAAAAAAATTTACATTTAAAATTTCTAAAATAACTCGGCAAAAATTTTTTTTTTTGAATTTATAACTCCTGACTGCTCAAAAACAGTCCAAATTTGCTAGCTTTTTAGATATTTCTGCACTGATTTTGGGCAGCGGAAATGCTGAAAACGGCTATTTCCATGCTTCTCATGAACATGGAAGCTCTCAAATTAACAAAGTTTTTAGATGTTCGTCTACCCATTCCCCTAAAAACATGTTTTGGTGGCACAATTATTTTCTCTTTTGCTACCTAGCAACAAAAGAGGAACATGGGTGATTATGTATTTACGCTTGTGTCCTCTCATTTTCCGTTCTTGAACTATTCAAAAAGCCCTGTTGCCTGGAGACCAGTACATCCTCTCATCAGCAGCGCAAGAGCACTTTCTGCCAGCCTACACGTGACATGTCATAACAGGGCTCCATGCAGTTCGGCTATTCATTCAACACATCAGGCCTGCTGCAGACAGGCCGCGCAGGGCTGAGCGCTCATTACCATATATTAGTTCAGCTCGCAGACGACCCGAGTGTATCTGTCTGGAGAGTTAGTCAGGTAGAGCTGTGGTTAAAATATCAAATTTAGCTGTGAACTCTTGTAAATTGTTCCTTGAGGACAAAGGATTGCTTTATTAAATTTGTGGCCCCCTACATGGACAGCAAGTGCAAGGATAAGACAGAAATAAGACAAATGGAAGGAGTCTGAGATCAAGCTGAGAGCGGTTAATAGAGAACGAGAGACAGGATAGGATGCCCAATCTTTCTCCTGGAGTTCTACCTGCAGAGATGAGATCCAACTATAATCCGCACCTAAACCAGCCAATCGATTCCTCTAGCTCTGTTTCAAAATCACAGGTAGATATGTGAGAGCAGGACTGGCACTACGGGTGTCCAATGCACTTGTAAATAAAATAAAAAAGTTGTGACCTGCTTGCTACGACAAAACAAAACTAGATCTCCCAATTTTAAGGCCCAGATATACTCATACAAAGTTCTTTTTTTTATTCTTCGTTTAGAAGTAAAAAAATAAAAATAAAAAGTTTGAAATACCGTGTAGCAGTTTACTGTTAGAGAACATCCCGACGCTGCTGACAGCAACATTTAGATGAATATGTACGGCATGCTTTCTTCTCAATAATTAAATAAACAACAATGACAGCGGTGAGAAACCAGCAATTAAGAAAGCATCTGACTGCAGCAATGTCTACATGTTTGCACCAGTTCTGCAATTTGGCACTCCAGTAAAATCCAGTAAAGTTGATTTATATAGTGCTTTATACAACAGATTCACTTAGAGAATACTGTTAAGCTGCTTGCTTTAAAGGGATAGATCACCTTCAGTTGCTGGTCCCCATTGCCTTGCATAGCATTTTCTTTTCCATACTATGAAAGTCAATGGAGACCAGCAACTAAAGGTGAACTATCCCTTTAAAGCAAGCAGCTTAACAGTAGGGCTGTGCGATTTGGGGGAAAATATCAAATTGCGATTTTTTTTGACAGATATTGCGATTGCGATTTGATTTGCGATTTAAAATTTGCAAAGTCAAGCTTCAGCTCAATATTGTCAATAATGTGCAGCACAGTATGGGTATCATTACCCCGCTGAAAAAAACAATAGACACTATCACAGAAATTCTTATAGTTTCCATTAAACCATTACAAAATTCCTTTTTGTTTTGGGCATTAATCCAATAGGAATTACTGTTGTTCCATTGGTTGCCATCTGCCAGATTACATCCCACCGACAGAATCCATCAAATAGACACCATTATAGTTTACTTTAAAACCAATACAATTCCCATTATAACCCTGAAATACATTAAATTTTTTATTGCGTTTTGGGAGGGGCTCTATTGTTTTTTTTCAGCATGGTATAACTACTTTTACAGAATTAAATTAATTACTGAATTTCACAGAAAA
>NW_015512031.1:0-1230 GCF_001515645.1 Sinocyclocheilus grahami | reverse complement strand
CTCTGCACAGGAGAGACTTGGTGTTGTTTCTAAACAAAAGGAAATGTATATCGCTATTGATATTTTTCAACTCCATTTTGGCCGATAGCCGATGTCGACATAGTGGATATCGCCAAAAAAAACAACAACAATATCATGCATCCCTACAATTCTTTTTTAGCATTTTAGGTATCGACAGAATTTCTACGCTAAAGTTAAACAGAAAATGATTGTGTCGACAATTGAGAAATTATAGAAGAAATTAACCCGGAGACCCGTGTGATTTCCACATCAAAAAAGGAATCAAAACAGAAATGGAGATCTTAAAAGGTCATTTTGGCAAGCAATTTCGAACTACAGAAACAAACTCCAAATGAATTCCTTTTCGGCCTAATTTTGTTCATTCTTCAATTTCACTTAAGTATATAGGGGCATTTTAGTGTGTAAGTGCAGGCAACTTTTTCTGATTATAATGGAAATATGCTGTTTTGCCACTTTACAGCATGCCACTCATTCAAATGTCACAACTGACATGCAGGTTATGGAACAGCGTGGAAAAGAGAATATGAGTGGTAAAAAATAGAGCGTAAACAGCTTCGAAGACAGATTATAAACAGCACATTGGAATCATTACTATGCTAATAAGCTCATTTCTGAACCTTCAGTGGATTTGTTTCGGTCACCTAAAAAATTAGGTTTTCTGCTGTTGCCTCAAACCACAGAATAACTTTTATAAAAACTGATAAATTGAAGTTACTTGTCTACTGTAACTGTCAAATAACAGGAAGGAAGCCCTGACAGCAGATTTGCATTATTCATATGAAAATGGCATTAAAGAAAACAAAAAACCCAAATTTCCATTGTTTACTCCGCCTCATGCTGTTATAAACCCAGGGCTCATCAAGGCTTGCCGGCTGTGGTTGGGTCAGTGTGAAAGAGCTGCAGGCCAGCTGACATTGGGCCAATGCTTTATCTTAACTTTTTATCATATATATCATGCATATGAGTGTTTTTCATTTGCTTTTCTTTGACATTTAGTGGCAAATTCTTTTCAACCCTTTTAACCTTGTATATGTATTGGATAATAGTTAGAGGTCAGTAAGATAATGTTTTTGAAAGAAGTCTCATAGGCTCATCATTTATTTGATCAAAATACAGTAAAAACACTAACATTGTGAAACAACTGTTTTCTATTTTAAAATATATTTCTTCAGTGTCACATGATCCTTCAGAAATCATTCTAATATGATG
>NW_015512030.1:0-9494 GCF_001515645.1 Sinocyclocheilus grahami | reverse complement strand
AAGGGTCCCTAATGAAATGCAAAGAGCAGCCTACAGCAATAAAGTTCAAAGTGCAAAGTTCATTTGTATATTGACTATATGGCAGAACAGATGTTTTTAAAATGCACACTTTTACTCACCTGTAAATTTGCTTGTGATACTTAGTCTACAGAGAATAATTTCTACTATTTCAAGACTGTGACTATATCTATGCACACTAGTTTACTATAAAACAACATAACTACTGATTAAAGAGTAATTTGGCTCTGCGCCCATTTAACTGTTTGTTATCAGTATCTGGACTGTGACCTTGAGAGAAAGCAATGAGGGAATGAGATCACATATGCAATACATAAACTCAAAAGGAGTTCAGTCTGTTGAATATTGTGAACATGCTGCATGCAAAGGCAAACATCTCAGTAATAAATGATTAGATTATACACACCTTTACTTTCTACAGCAGCCTACAGCTTTTTTCACATTATTAAAGACAGACAAAATTGTATAATGGTAGTGATGTTTAAAATGTTCAGTGAATGACGTTTGTGAACTATGTATTTCTCCATTATTTTATCTACATTCTATATAGGCCTATAAAATACGATAAAGAGAACCCAACGAAACGGCAATGTCTTTGGGTTATTTCAATATTACCTGTTCACTTCTAGAGGGTGCTCCAGGCTGGATGTGTTTTGCTGAGAAGGAGTCACGAATAAAAAAAAATGCTGTTGCCACTATCCTGGTGTTTTATGTGTTCCTAAAACAACAATAGCTATGATCAGGGTTATAATAGCATATTGATGCAAACATAACTGAAAAAAATAACAAAATAACATGGTTTCTATTACTGCATGTATTGCTCGATTGTCTTCACATGCAACGCTTGTAATTTACACCCCCAAAAAGAGTTTCTAAAAGATTTTCGATGATTTCATCCAAAGACTCATCCAGAAGTTTGATTTCCTTGTAACGTCAAGAAAGATAAAAACCATTCTTCAAGGTGGTGGGGATGGGGATGGTGCAACATAATAGAGCTAAACAGAAAACAGGTGAAAAATACTTTTTTCTCCGGACATGTATAAAGCCTTTCGGGAAAAATATGCATAGACAGTGGAGGAATTCAATATTTATTACTCCATTAAATGTATGGCAACTTTTGTAATGAGAAATTCGAATGCAATTTCAATGAAAAACAAGCATTTTAAAATATGCATATATTTAATATTTCCTTCCCATTACACATTTAACAGAATAAAAACAATAAAAAAAAAATTTATGCAAGTGATCTACTTCATATAAAAATGTGTCACTCAGTTTTCCTTTTTTTGTTGCAGCACTTGACACACAGATATCTAACTGTTAAAAATACAGAGAGCGTGAATATCAAAACAACTGCGAACAATGTAACTGCGACATCTACTGAGTAATAGGAGTACCAAGGCAGTTTGTAGGATTCTGAATGAAGGTGAGCAGCACCTTTGTGTCTCATTACAAACTCAATCCAGAAGAGCGCACTGTCCAAAGTTTTAACTGGTGTATCTCTGTGCAAATGAGACCGTCTCTGCATATTCAGTCTGTAGGATGGATCAATGATTACAAAAACTTTAGTCTTTGGATGCCCTAGAAGATCGTTCTGTGGCATCCAGTCAACCAGGAATGTGTTGTTGCCCAAAGCAGATGGTCTTTTTCCAGTGTCTCTCCAAAGAACCTTTTGAGGGAGCTGAGCAAAAGCAGCCGCTATTTCCGCTGTTATCTCATCTGGTAAGACACTGATAAATGATCCTAAAGACATGATAATGACTCCATGCTCTCCAGAACTTTGCATTAATACTTCTAGGTCATGTGGAAGGTCCTTCGCTGGTTTGTACTGGAAGCCACTAATGTAGATGATATTTGGCATTGTTGGACGTGGAAATTCAAAAACAAAATCAACCCTCATGAGCCATATGTCAGCCCTCTGGAGAAGTTCATGAAAATGCAAAGGTGGATAGAAGTATGTCACAAAGTGCTTGGTACTGTGGCACGTTAAAATGGGTGTACAGAATGTGCACTAGAAAACAGAAATAAAATTTTTTTACTCTTTGAAAAAAATTCATTTTGTCTGTGTTTCAAGATCCTGTGATAGGGATGTAGGACAGTGGTGAAGGAGCGATGTCAAAGTGTCCTTCTCCAGTAGCACTCCGTTTCAGATTATATACCATGTGTATCTTGAGTTTATGAGCCAAGAGAATTCCTGCACCCCACACCGGATCAGTGAGCACCAGATCGTACTGTTTTTCTTTCAGTGTTGTCAGAATTTCCTCACTTTCAAATATGTTTATTATAAGCTGACATATCATTTCATGGGTTTTATAAATGACATGAATCACATCCAAATGCAGCCATACAGCGCTTAGCCAATTGTTCTTTCCTCTTTCATAGTATATTACTTTGTTGAGCATGTCTTCTACAAATTCTTCATCCATTCCTTTGGTGTTATGTATGGTTATAGAGCTGTAATAAGTTGAGTTCTCCTTTACGAACCAGCTGTTGTATGTGCGTATTACATCAACGTTGTGCCCTTGACCATGTAAAGCCTTGATAAGGACTTCCATGTTCACCCAGTGACTTCCCTCCAAAGGTACCACCGAGATTTTGCCACCATCACAGAGAGAACCAAAACAGATTACAACTGTTATCCAGAGTGGGCCAGAAAGCGTGTTTTTAGAAAATGGTGTCATCTTGCCTGTAAGTGACAAAATAATTGGATAACTTAAAATTGGATGTTATTATTATATGTTGTCAACACTGTGCAATACTGTATAGTCAATGAGGTTAAGAAACAGACTGTCCATACAATTGATACTTTTTAAATAACCTATTAAACAAGTTGGGATTTGGAGAACATGCCGTAATATTTTCAGTTCCATTTATTTGTGTCATCTCAAGTTTACACCCACAAGGTGAGCGACTCAAGAATATTCATGATGTCCAGCTGAGTGGAACCAAAAATCTCAGGACAACACTTTAGGTTTTTACCAATGCAAATGCAAAAAAATAATTAAAAAAATAAAGCTAATAGTAAAAGCAAAAATTATTTTTGTTACCTCAATGGATAACTGCCATTTTCACTCCCTCTATTACTTTTGACATTCTCTAAATTGTGACTTACAAAATGATTTTTGAAAAAATTGACAAATAATTTGAATACAATTTTCCCTCAGGCTAACTCAATTTTTATGTAAAACATCACCATTGGGTCCAAACTAACCTTCAGGGTATTGTAAGAGGAGTTCATACAAATTCGCCACCAAATCATCATGACAGAGTTTTGGTACTTTTCCATTTGGTCAAGACTTCCTATTTGGAGATTGATCTGACCCAGTCAGCTCTGAAAATATTGTCGTGATTTTTGTAAGATTTTATTGTATTTGTTTAAATTTACTTATAAAGAACATCCTCATAAAGTCCATTACCACTACCTACCAGTGTCACATTAGAGCTACTAAATTATTGCAAAGAAAAAAAAAATAATTCTTGAAACTTGCTGAACATGATCTGAAATTGCAGACCGCTCAAATAATGCAAATCTCACATTAATAAACATCCTTTCAAAAGTTATAGGCTATTTTAACCCTTAAATTGTAGATTACTTGCATATAATGTGCTTCTGCTTTTTCAGTGCTGATATCTTTATCTTGGCATGTTACTCTTTGACCAAATTATTAGCATTGTATTTGCAACATGACATTTTGTGATTATTCAAAATGCAGTGAGTAGCCAACAGCAAGACAGTTCAAAGTGCAAAGTTTGTTTGTAACATGATCTTTATGGCACAGATGTCACATATATAAGTTGTTAGTGATATCAGTTCTACAGAGAACTAGCCTAGTTGTAGCCTACTTTTCAACAATATGACATGCACAAAACAAAATAACTATTTTTGTTATTCTGTATCAGTATGGACTGCGAACTTGAGAAAGAACAATGAGGGAATAACAGTTAACTTGCGGGAATGCATGAATTTAAAATAATTTAATCTGTTGCATTTTGTGAACACGGACTGAATGCCACACACACAGGTAAAAGTCTCTGTAATAAGTCTGTACTATTAGATCATACACACTTTGACAGAAAGAGCACCAGCCCAAGCAGTTAAAACACAGAGTTGCGACAGTCCAATAGATTTCCACTGGAATCGGATAATGCGGAAGTAACGTTATTTCCAAACACCGCTGCGTCTGAAAGCTAAAAAAATGCTGCCTCCGCAGGCAGCTTACGGAAGGCAATAATAAGACACATTTAAATCATCAAACAACTGATTTGAGATTTTTTTAGTGTAGTAATTAATTAAAGAAATTACGGCCTTTTTCACATTTTAACGCATTAACTGATCTCTCATGAATCTAGTCAGTGTAGTGGTATTTTTGTGGACGTTTATTTTTTATTTTTGTAAATGTTTATGAACTTTTAATTGCATGCAATTTTTTGGTTATTTTGGCTCTGTCCTTCACATATTAGATTTTAAATGAAATTATAAATTTAAAATACAGCCTTTCCGTTTTAGGATGCATTATGAGGATATTATTTGTTAAAAAGCAAACACAATTTTAAATATTTATTTAGGTTTATAGATGCTTGTTCAGATCAATATTGGTCTTCAGTCTTTGAGCAGATTTGGTAAGATGAGAGACATACATGATAGTACAGTGCAGGTTGCTCCTACTGGAAGAGGGCTTGAGAATTATTCAGAGAGCATGAACAAAGTAGCATTTATAAGGCGTTCATGATATGCTGAAAGAGCTTATCACAGTGTTAGCTGTACGCTGCACCATCCTATGCTACCCGTCTCACTCAGAGCAAAATGAAATTATTGCATGCATTTCAGAAGAGATCACAAAAACATAAAAGGAATAATTTTAAGTATGCATGCTGTGATGGCAGATGAGGCATGGAACAGGCACATGTCAAACCTACGGGCAAATTTATGGAAAATTAGGCAATAACTGAAATAAATATTAAAAGAAATAATAATATATATATATTTACTGGTGAGTATTTATTCATTTTTCATATCTAGTTAATCTCCAAAGGTTATGTTCGAAATAATCTTGGACTACTATCAGTTTAGCTGGTGCAGCTGTCAACAATATGTTGAGTATGTCAGGTGAAGTCATTGCTGTAACTGACAGCTTCTATGCTATTCTGCAGTGTCTTGACAAAATTTCAACACCAGTGGATATAGGCCTCTGGTCAAGACTCAAGTTTAACACTGTCTACATGCTGCTGATGTTTTGTTAACTTCTTTCCATCACTGAAGGCCTCCATGATTACATGCAGAGGGTTACTGCAGACCTGGGACAAGCAGTTCGGCACAAAACAACAGGCTACAGCTCAACAACAGAGAGCTGCAGAGCCTTGTGTGAGGCGAATAACATTCCAGAACCTTCTGTAGGTTTAAGATGGAAACAGAAGAAGCTGGATGATTATGTGGTGGAGAGGAATGTAGGTCCTAAATGCTGTCTCCTCCACACAATTATCTAGCCTCTTGCATTTCTTGTGTTTCTGTTCTACATTGTAGGACAGCCTCAGAAATTAGTTCCTCAGATGACCTCAGATGTATAGCCTATAGGCTTACTGCTCTTGTTTGACTGAATGATGCAAGAGATGGACAATCATTTCTAAGGAGTAAGAGCTGATATTATTAAGGGCACTCAAGCCTGCCATCTAGCAACAGACACCTTTCCTGATGATGAATGTCTCAGGATTCTTCTATAATTTCTGTTGAGGTATTAAATGGAGTTGCAGGCAGAGAAGCTCATGGTGACAAAGATCTCTTGAAAAGAAGGAAGGAGAAGGAAGTAATTCATGACATAGTCAAGCTGCTAAATACTGACATGTTCCCTATACTGAATGTAGCATTTCAAGTAGCACTGAGAGTACCAATAGTAGTTGCAGATGTGAACCTTCTTTTAGTGCTGTCGACTGCTTACATGTTTAAGAAATGCAATGGAACAAGACAGGCCTAACCTTGAAGTGATTGTGTGCAGTGGAGAATTTGGCTTCTGTTTACCATGACGTGATACACAGATTTCAAATTGATTTCTTGCAAGACAAAGTCGTATACTACCACCATCAAAGCCACAGAGAATCAGATTCAGACAGAAACGTGAAGCAGTGAGGGAGAAAGGCGAAAAAAACACTTGTAATGTTTTATTTGTTAACCTTAGTTACTGCATTAACAGTGAGCTAAGAACATTATTTCACGGCACTTATTCTTTGAAAATTTATCAAAATTCTATTATTCATTGTTTGCTCATTAGTTTGTAATGTATGTAAAAATGAACACTAATGAACACTAACACTAAGTCACAGTCAAAGAGTAGAAAAGTGTAAAGGGATTGCAAGAAAAAGGAGTGGTGAGAGGGGAGGAGAAAGGAGAAACACGTGGATAAAATGTATGGAGAAGACAAATGGAGCACATATGAAAAAGAAATGGATATTACAAGAGAAATGAAGATGTTAGATTATAGAAGAATCCAGAAATATGTGCAATTTCACACGTGAATTGTGCATCTTGGTCGTTTCCACCACTGTTCAGACTCATATACCTGACCAATTACAGACAATGTGCGTATCTACTTGTAATTACATTACTGTAATATTTAACAGAAACATTAGTTTGATTGTTTACATTTCCCCCCCACTAAAACCACTCTCCATTTGGAGTACACATTGTGTACAAGAAATGAAAAAAAAACTGAAAGTTAAAAATGTAAAGTTTATAATGATTTAAAAACGTTCAGTTTGCTCAATAAACTTCCAATAATGAATTCCACGACTATTCCGTGACAAAACTGTAAACACTTTTCACTATACCAAGCAATTATGGATATAGACTTTTTGAGTTGGCTGAGGAGCTTAATATTACATTTGACCAATCTATGTTCAAGACCCCCTGTGCCCCCCACACACATCTCCACATCACTTTTCTGTCTCCCTCTGGTGGTGTGATGCTTTCCTAGTGGTCTTGGCCATGTTGGTCATGTTAGGGCATGTTCCAGCTCTTAAGTTTTTTGGTCAGATTTACCTTTGAGAGTCATTTTGTCATGCCTTTGCCCTACATCTCATCTAGTTTGGAGATGATCGAGGACATCTTCAGGGTGAGTTCAGCCCTGCTTTAACATCGTGCATGTGATGCTTATATTTATTGCTTGATTAGTTATTTTGTATGAACCACATTGGGCTATGATTGTATGAATGCATTGAGTGAAGACTATTTTGCTACCTATGGGCCTTTCCTTTATCTGTCTTCACCAGAGTCTGACTGGGGTGAAATCCTCTTTTTATAGGTCCTTGTAAATAAATAAGGGAGGCTGGGCTATATTGCCAATTTATCTGTCAGATCATCTGTCAGTTTAGACAGCATTTTACAGCATTTTTCATGTTACTCTGCAATTATCAGAGTAACATGAAAAACAAAGCTCTTTTATATACATATAAACTGACAGATCACTGCAACATTGCTTCTCCAACACAAATGAGGTGTCATTGTCTCTCCTATATACGAAGACTGTGGGAGGGATGTTTGAAACTGATGCATATTAAATTGCATTAATTGTTGTTTTTCAAAAGGGTAAAAGGAGATATAATTAAATTCCTTCAGTTTGGTTCACTGATATCAGTTGTACAATAATTGCTCAATTGCTAATCTCATAAACAACTATACACTGGGAGTCAAAATTTTGGAATAATTAAGATTTTTGAAGTAAGTCTCTTATGCTTATTAATTAATTTAATCAACATGCAGTAAATATAGTAATATTGTGAAATATTACAATTTAAAATAACTGTTTTGCAACTGAATATATTAATGCAATTTATTCCAGTGATGGCAATGTTTTATTAAAAAATTTTTTTTTGTGGAATTAAAGTTTAGAAGAAAACCATTTATATGAAGTAAAAATCTTTTGTAACATATATACATATATATAGTGCTGTGAAAAAGGTTTTGGCCCCTTCCTGTATTTGTAATTTTTTACATATTTGTCACCCTTGAATGATTCTGATCAAACTAATTTTAATATTACACAAAGATAACCCGAGTAAATACAAAATGCAGTTTTGAAATAATGATTTCATTTATTAAGGGAAAAAGCGGTCCAAACCTGCCTGGCACTACGTGAAAAAGTAATTGCCCCCTAAATTTAATAACTGGTTGTGCCACCCTTTGCAGCAACAACTGCAATCAAGCGCATGCGATAACTGACAATGAGTCTTTCACGTCACTGTGGAGGAATTTTGGCCCACTCTTCTTTGCAGAATTGTTTTAATTCAGCCACATTGGAGGGTTTTCGAGCATGAATGGACTGTTTAAGGTAATGCCACGGCATCTCAATCAGAGTCAGGACATTGACTTGGCCACTCCAAAACCTTAATTTAGTTTTTCTTGAGCCATTAGGAGGTGGACTTGCTGGTGTGTTTGGGATCATTGTCCTGCTGCATAACCCAAGTGCGCTTGAGCTTGAGGTCACAAACTGACGGCCGGACATTCTCCTTCAGGATTTTCTGATAGAGTGCAGAATTCATGGTTCCATCAATTATGGCAAGTCGTCCAGGTCCTGAAGCTGCAAAGCAGCCCCAGACCATCACACTACCACCACCATGTTTGACTGTTGGTATGATGTTCTTTTTATGAAATGCTGTGTTGGTTTTACGCCAGATGTAACAGGACACACACCTTCCAAAAAGTTCAACGTTTGTCGCATCAGTCCACAGAATATTTGGCCAAAAGTCTTGGGGATAATTAAGATATTTTTTTGGCAAATGTGAGACGAGCCTTTGTGTTCATATTGGTCAATTGCTTTTGCCTTGGAACTCTCCTATGGATGCAGCTTTTGCCCAGTCTCTTTCTTATTGTTGAATCATGAAAACTGGCCTTAATTGAGGAAAGTAAGGCCTGCAGTTCTTTAGATGTTGTTCTGGGTTCTTTTATGACCTCTTGGATGAGTCGTCGTTGTGCTCTTGGAGTAATTTTGGTTGGCCGGCAACTCCTGGGAAGGTACACCATTGTTCCAAGTTTTCTCAATTTGTGGATAATGGCTCTGACCGTGGTTTGCTGATGTCCCAAAGCCTTAGAAATGGCTTTATAATCCTTTCCAGACTGATACATGTCAACTGTTTTGATTCTCATCTGTTCTTGAATTTCGTTAGATCGTGGCATGATGTGTTGCTCTTTAAATATAATTCACTTTGTCAGACAGGGTCTATTTAAGTGATTTCTTGATTCAACAGGTCTGGCAGTAATCAGGCCTGGGTGTGGCTAGTGAAATTTAACTCAGCTTTCTAAAATAATGTGGTTAATCACAGTTCTTTCATGATTTAACAGGAGGGGGCAATTAATTTTTCACGTAGGGCTAGGTAGGTTTGGACAGCTTTTTTCCCATAGTAAATGAAATCATCATTTGAAAACTGCATCTGTATTTACTTGCATTAACTTTGTGTAATATTAACATTTGTTTGATGATCTGAATCTT
>NW_015512029.1:8297-9494 GCF_001515645.1 Sinocyclocheilus grahami | reverse complement strand
TTTTTTTTTACTATAAAAAATATGTATCTAAATACAAAATAAATAAATAGTGAATCTAAATATACTTTATTATGTATCAGCAATAGAGTTAATTTATTCACAAAAACCAATAATGATTGTTTCCAAACAGATTTCCCAAATGCTATTCTTTTCTTTTTTGTCAGGAAGTCCAGCCCAAACTTAACTCATTGGTTTGGCCTGAACATCAAGCAAAGTGTTGTTTACGCTTTTCAGGAAGTCAACCTATGAATGGCTTACTTAGTCATTAAACTAGTAGATTATTCACGGTAGTATGAAAAAAAAATCTTCACATAATCTTTAATGTTATACTTAGTCAGTTAGATTTACACTAAAATGTTACTGATACATAGCCATTAAACACACACACACAGAATCATGTGGGTGTTCAGTCACTGTTTTCACATGCATTCCTCTTCCATTACACACACAGACTTTTCCACACAGTTACAATGCTGCAAAACAAAGCAAAAGTGGCCCATAGTGACTGGGCTGCTGCCGTTGCCATGCAACCGTCTAAACGGAGTCAGTAAACAGTGTGTTGCACTGCATGCAACTAGAGTCTCGGCTCTTGTGTTTGTGCAATCCCCTGTTGCGTTCATGTCCTTTTCCATAAATTTGCTGGGATGCACAAACAACAAGCATGCTATGCTAACAGAGTTCACTCACAGGTAAACTCACACACAAACACATTCACAATACGGACTCACATACACTGGAGACACTTGACAATGGCGTATTTTAAAGGGCCGGCGGCCCCTCTCAAGGCCAAGGTTTAGAGAGTCAGAACGCTTGGCTTTATGCCCAGACACAAATAGAGCAGTTCAGCGAGCACGTGCTTTCTTTCTCGCTCTCTTTCTACAACACTCTAATCTCCCATGACACACTCATGAATGGCAGCAAGGTCAAGCCAACAGTATAGACACACAACTTTACCTGACACCTACAACTATTTAGATTTTAATTAACTCGTTGTTTCCATTAAATAGCCAATGGGAAAACGTAAACATGTGTGACCCCAAAGCAATCATTTTTTCCACATGATTAAGATCAGAGAAGAGCCAAACACGTCATTTTTTACGTCTTTGAGAGGCAGATCTCTTTATTAAGTGAGGAAACAATGAGATTACACCGTAAAAAGTGAGCTCATACTGAAAAGCTGTAAAATGTGTAATTTTT
>NW_015512029.1:0-1125 GCF_001515645.1 Sinocyclocheilus grahami | reverse complement strand
AAAAGGAAAAACACAGCTGGCCAAAAATCCAAATCCCTGACAGTATGTTGATCGGGAGATTTAACTGATGTACAGCCTGATAATGTTTGCCTATTTTGTAGACAGAAAGAGTTTCAAACTAGCTGAATTCAGCTTGTTCAGTGGAGGTTCAGCTGGAGGTGCTTTATGTCTGATGGGCTGGATAATTTTTCATGAAGTGGAGTAAATAGCTTATATTCGACGGTGGGGATGGTCTTGCATTGCCTCTTTAATTATTCAGTCGGAGAAAACGATCCATTTGCCCAGCCAAATCCTGATATGGAGAGCTGTGCGACCACACGTTGTACATTTATGGCACATCTTTCTTGGCTCGTGGTTAGAGGCCTTGCCTGGAAATGCTGGATCTACTTCTCTCTCTCTTTTTTTTTTATTAAAACACTGCGGTTTGGAGTTTCTCCGAAAGCGATTGATCTACAGCAATTCTGCTGCATTAAACATGCGTGAATTTTAATGACTGATCTAAGCCAGGCGAGCGTGTAACAGTAAAGCCTGTTTAGGCATATTGAGCCAAGAGAACTGGATGCTTTTTACAACCACCATGTTAAAGTCCTGAAGGAAACGGTTGTACTCAGCTGAAAGCAATTTAACATACATCATAGGCCTAACTCATTTGCTTCTCATAAATGAGGAATGGGATCTTAAAATATGTCTTGGAAATAACAAACGTCTGGATTGTTAAAGGCACGGATCATAGCAGAAATACTTCGTAGGCATGGCGCCATCAACATACGTTTTCGTTCAACACGGTATGGAAGAAAATCATGCACAAGTTGTCCCCTGAAATGTATTTATTTTTATTCAATTTGACATTGTTTTTTTTAGATTGTAGCGGTCAGCAAACCTGAACTGCATCTATTTTAGGAGCAGAAGAATAGGGTATATTTCACCGTAAGCTCTGGGCCCGCATCATCTCAAACCCTATTGCTGAATAATAGATGGGATGTGCTGTTCTCTTGTTCCCAGAGGAGCTTCCTCTTCCCTCAGGCCCACTGCGATCACCTACTGGGAGGCTCCTGAACACGGTTCACTTATATTGGCCAAATGGATCCCAGTCACCGCTGATATCCCTTTTTACTGCTCCAAAGA
>NW_015512028.1:23567-24443 GCF_001515645.1 Sinocyclocheilus grahami | reverse complement strand
TTTTGTTTTGAAAATTGAGCAGTCAGGCAGACTCTTGGTTTGGTTGAGGCCCAAGAAAACATCAATTTAGATTGGGTCAAATGTCCTAGACCTAAATATATCTAAAATAAAGAATCTGCTTGACGCACAGTTTAATGGAGCCCGTAATGTTGACCTGAACTGGCTGCTTGTGTTGACCGGGTTCTCGTGGTTTTTAACCATCACTGAATACATGTTTTCAGACTGAAGAACAGCGAGTGCATCGTGGATGAGGGGAATGGGCGTCCTACGGAGGTCACCTTAGATAGGGTCGCTATGGAGATGACCCCTCCTCCCATCACCATGCCACCAACCACAGAAGCCAGTGAGAGAGACGTGGAGATGGAGCGCTCCAGTGAGGTTTGTGTGTGTAGCCATGTCCACATTACCTTGCACATTATGCTCTGGTGTTATATAATCCATATGTGTTTTGAAGCGTGAATGCCTTTGTAGCAAAGGCAGTTACATTAGCCTGAATCCACAACAGTGTGCTCAGTGTCTTAATAACCTTTCGCTCTTTCATTCTTTCTCTTGTTTTGTCGCTTATTCTCAGACACTCCTAGTGGAGCAGTCTGTGCCTCCAAAGAGACGGGGTCGCAAACGGCAACTGATCTTCGCTGACCAAAACACACAGATTTTCCAGGATGCAATGCGGCAACAAATCAACAACCCTCTGATTGAAACTCAATCTCTGGTGGGAGCTCTGTGATAGATAACTAATCTAATCAGTAGTGCTGGAAATCTTTAGACACCTGATGATTTGATTCGATGTAGTTTTAGGGAGTCACGGTGTGATTACAAAAATGATTCTTGATGCATCTTAATTTTTCAGCAATAGCATAGCGGCACAAATCTTTA
>NW_015512028.1:21793-22568 GCF_001515645.1 Sinocyclocheilus grahami | reverse complement strand
TAAATGTGTTTAAAATATTTTATTTAAAAAATTGCAAAGGATCTGCTTTGCTGGTGAATCTTTTATTTTTCTCCAACCCTATTAAATAATTTGCTTATGTGATAAATATGTGATTCTCTTTCTCTAATTCTGTCCATCTGTCTCCAACTTTCTTTCTTATTTTTCTCTAGTCTGACACTCTCCTAAGTATTCCTGCCTCTCGCAAGTCATCAGCAGCAGTTCTGCTCAGCACACCGTGTAACTGTACGTTGTGACACACTGTGGCCCAGCACCACTCATAAATGCTTGCTCGTATATATAAAAATTGTTTTAATATCATTGAACATAAAGTCATCAACAGAATGTATCATTTTTTATTTGATCACGTACACAGCACAAATATTTATCAACAAACTGGGAAACTACTGCACTGAACAGTTTAGCAAATCTTAATAATGAAACCACTGGACCATCAAAAGGCTCAGCAGTTTTAGCCGAAGTCAGGAAGCACCCTTACCCTAGCACACTCCACTCTTATAACCACTGACATGCCTCCCCTCCTTGCATTGCAGTGCTCATCCACCCTGACCTTCAGGCACTATGGAAATGCTGCAGCGTTTCTTCCACACTCCCCCGTCCCTCCAGGAAACGGCAGGTGCAGGAGGAGAGTGAGCTGTGGGAGATGGAGAAAGAAAGAGGAACGGAGAGGAGCCGGGAGTCTAGCAGAGAGGTGAAGAAGTCTTAAGTTGCTCATCTGGTCATGTCAGACTCAGAACCCTGATCTTTCAGGGTTCAA
>NW_015512028.1:19956-20168 GCF_001515645.1 Sinocyclocheilus grahami | reverse complement strand
CGGCACGAGCTCTGTAACATTGTGCTGTTTCATCCCACTTTTGGTATGTTTGGCTTCCCATTTTTATGGCTGAACACTGGTTTTCTCGCTCATGTCATGTCTCTCAGTCATGTTGCCTCCACTGACTGTTTATTGCTGTAGGTATGCAAAGCAGTGATGTATATGGTACGCCCTCTTCTGAAGACAGGGCGGGAATATGCAGCTCATTTGCA
>NW_015512028.1:14948-15686 GCF_001515645.1 Sinocyclocheilus grahami | reverse complement strand
GCTACATATTGATATTAAGAATTTCATATCACAATTATGCACATATGTACATTAAACTGTGTAATTAATTATTAGCAAGAGCACAACATTTAAATTTAGATGAATATTTACTGTAGAACTTGGTGAGCACAGCATACTGGAATGTTGCGTATCCTGAACAGCTTGTATTGCTGGAAAAAGAGGACAGCGGTTCAGAGGCCACACTGAGACTCGTGCCAGACGACCATGAACATGCAGAGTTATGAGGTGACATGTTTTCTGAAAGCATTAAAATGTGGCACTTTACTGTAAGCACACAGTAAATCGCTCATTTCAAGTAATCACCTGTCAGACAGGAAAAAAAACAAAACATGCTTAGAATGTAGATCACTCGAGTTAAATCTCTTCCAGGCACAGCACACTACCAAGCTGAAAATGCTTCAAGTATAGAATGATTCAATGCTTTTCGTAACTCCAGCACTTACCTGTTCAGTGTGAAAAGATTTGTAAGAACATTGGTATCTTTACATAGAAATATCTGTGACATTTAACAAACTTCCTAAACATATTAGTGACAGCTTAGCTCATTTGAAATATTTGGTGCAAAACATAATGCTGGGGTAGTTTGGTTGGAAAGTTAGTTTTAGGTTGACTGGTTGATTCATCAGTTTTTTCAGAATGCAAAGGCTCCTTGAGTTAGGGTAGTTGGTTGGTTGGTTAGTTAGATAGCTATTAGTTAGCTATATTTGGTAATAAAAT
>NW_015512028.1:4249-5224 GCF_001515645.1 Sinocyclocheilus grahami | reverse complement strand
AAACAGTAATATTGTGAAATATTATTACTATTTAAAATAACTTTTAATATCTTTAAGATGGAATTTATTCCTAAATATTCAGCATCCATTACTCCAGTCTTCAGTGTCACATAATTCTTCCAAAATCAGTCTAATATGCTGATTTAGTGCTCAAAAACATTTATTTTATTATTATCAATGTTGTGCTGCTTTATTATTTTTGTGGAAACTGTGACATGTTTTGTTTGTTTTTTCTTCAGGATTCTTAAATGAATAGTTTATGGAATCAAAGAAATAATTTCTTTCCAAAAAAAATCGTTTTTGTAGATATCCCCTAAAATCCATCACAGAAAATGCCAAAAATATACTGCCTGCACTCATTCGTAACCTGATCCCTTAGACTGTAACTGCCTGCTACAAATAGCATTTTCTATAAGTCTTTTTTGTATGCTCTCTCAGATGAGGAAGATAAAGAGAGAGAGAGGGCGACAGAAGTGGAGAAATCAGGACATCTGGATCCTGCTATGGTCTCTATAGAACAGTGAGTAACACTTTGGGAAATAGAGATAAGAAGGAAGTACAAGATTCAAATTTGGTTAGTCACACTGCACCCAATTCTGATTTGTTTGTCAAATTCTTTTTTGACTGACTGTCTGCACTGTAATTTTGCTTGTTCTAGTGTAGTCAATAACTGGTATATCTACTTAATGGTAATGACTTACGCTTCAGTACAATGTCAATGGTTTTTACAAGAACTGAGAACATGCCTATCATGACATCTTGCTGCAGTGCTGAACTCATGGAGTGCAACATAAAAGCACTGATGTGGTTTAATAAATTGTGCACTCATTCACTACATAGCAGATGCCACAGTTCACTGTATAAGGAAAGAGTGAGCAAACATAGGAGAATTTGAACATTACTGAGCATTTTCTATAATATTACATACACGTTGAAACTTAAATGACTAAAACTACTTTAAATCCAGTCCAAATC
>NW_015512028.1:2377-2633 GCF_001515645.1 Sinocyclocheilus grahami | reverse complement strand
TTTACTCCAGTCTTCAGTATCACATGATCCTTCAGAAATCATTCTTATACGCTGATTTGCTGCTCAAGAAACCTTTATTATTGTTAATGATGAAAACAGTTGTGCTGCTTAATATTTTTTATGGAAACTGTGATACATTCTATTTATTCATAGATAAATAGAAAGTTCAAAAGAACAGCATTTACTGAAACAGAAATCTTTTAAACAGTATAAAAGTCTTTAATCAGTTGAATGTGTCCCTGCTGAATAAAAGTAT
>NW_015512028.1:0-1697 GCF_001515645.1 Sinocyclocheilus grahami | reverse complement strand
CATCTGGTCATGTCAGACTCAGAACCCTGATCTTTCAGGGTTCAAAGACATGATCTGGTGGATACATTTTTACTAACATATACACTTGGTTCACCCAAAAATGAAAATCTCATTATCATATACTCATCCACATGACACGAGGGTCTATAAATGATATCAGAATAATCATTTATGGGAGAGCTATCCTTTTAAAGCCCTTGTGAAAAAGAAGTGCACTTCATTGTATTGAACATGCACTGTTGGTGTACTTCAAATCTTAAAAGAATTTTAAAAAACTGTACAGATATTATCATTCTAATGAAATATAACTCCATTTAAGTGCACTTTATGAGTATAGTTTCACAACTTTGTTTCCTAGCTAGCACACTCAAAGGGATAGCTCACCCAATTAAAATTACCCCACAATTTACACACCCTCAAGCCTAGGAGTATTTCTTCTTTCAGACGAATACAATCGGAGTTATATTAAAAAATGCCCTGGCTCTTCCTAGCTTTATAATGGCAGTGAATGGGTGTTGAGATTTTGAAGTCCAATGAAGTGCATCCGTTTATCATAAAAAGTGCTCCACATGACTGGGGAGTTAATAAAGGCTTTCTGAAGTGAATCGATGCATTTATTTTAAGAATAATATCCATATTTGAAACTTTATAAACCATAATCTCTAGCTTCCGTAAACTGTCGTACACGCGTTTACAATAGAACGCCGTTCCAACGGATGATGTAGGATGTAGGCTTACTATAAGCTCCAGTGAGAAGTGACAAATGCAGAAGCGCAATGGAGAGAACAAAAACACCGGTCACAAATTAGAAATACAAAACGAGGATTTGTAAAAAAAAAAAAAATTAAATAAAATGGAGGATTAAGCCAAGAGGAGACTGGTTTTCCTTTGCTGTAAACAAAACTGGGTTCTCATGAGACTAGCATATTCTCACCAGAGCTTACACTCCGCCTACGTCCTACATCATCCACTGTGAACGTGAGTACGACAGTTAGCGAAAGCTAGAGATTGCGCTTTATAAAGTTTTAAATATGAATATTTTTCTTACACAGCTTCTTTGCTTTGCTTAAAGGGTACCTATTATACAAAATCCACTTTTACATGGTGTTTGGACATAAATGTGTGTTGGCAGTGTGTGAACACAACCACCCTACAATGATAAAAATCCACTCTTTCCTTATTTTTTTATCCCCGTTAAACCAAATCAGTCTCACTATGCATGCCATTTTGATTCTCTAAGCAATATGACATCACATTGCATAAGGATGGGCCACGGCGGCTGATGGACAGCTCTGCATTGCCATAGTTTCCGCCCTCAGTGGTTGTACCCTGTCCTCCATTTTCTTCGCACTGGAGCAGCTGTAACATCAACAATATCTTGTAAGCAACATCTGAGCCACTGAGGATGCAGTGGATTACTTCTATTTTTCAAGGTAATGCGCCTCAAAATACATTTAGGTCTGCGCAAATCATTTCCCTCCAGACTGCTTTGTGAATGTCATGTCATTATAGTGCTTAGCTAACGTTTTAACCATATTTGTGTGCGTACGTTACCAAAGTATTTTAATTGATCAGCGCCACGCTGGTAAAATTAGTTTGCGTTGCGCTGTTCGTTCAGTGGCAATAGCAAACACATCCTCCCTGCGTCGGCGCGGCACGAGCTCTGTAACATTGTGCTGTTTCATCCCACTTTTGGT
>NW_015512027.1:8615-9498 GCF_001515645.1 Sinocyclocheilus grahami | reverse complement strand
CAAAAGCGCAAATTTTTGAAAATGGTGATGACATGTTCAGTCTATAGGCATGTTTGCAGGCTCGTAGTGTTTCTTTACAAAGTGACATCACCATCTACTGTCCTGGCTCAAGTCCCAGCTGTGACAGCAAGACTGAGCCATAATATGATGGACCCAGCAGAGGCTGAACAGATTCATGGAGCCATTAGCAAACAAGGAGTCTTGCTTGGAGACATGTCTTCAGAGGCTGAAAGATGTTGTGAACCTGATTGGAGAGACTTTTCAACAACTCCAAGCACTCTTGCCTCAAGAACCTGTGGCGATAGCAATATATGGTGATTGCTATTAGCAATACCAATGACCCAGGAACCCAAGATTCTAGTCCCTTAGCATTGGTATGCCTGGTACCTGCAAGGGTTTCCTGACTCAAGTTTCTCTCATCTTTGAAATTCAAACTTTCACTTTTGCTTCTGAGAAGGCTCAGATTGCTTATATAATGTCCCTGTTTTGTGATCATGCACTGGATTGGGCCTCAGCCCTCTGGAGACAACAGCCTCCCATTTGCTTATATCTATCGGTGTTCACAGACACTCTTCAGCAGGTGTTTGACCATCCAGTCAGTGGCCGTGAGGCAGCAAGAAGGCTACTAAACCTATGTCACGAAGAACCAATGCAACTAGGAAGGACTCGCCAGTCACCTAAGGAAAGAGAGAGATGCACGAGAGAAGGTCATTGTTTCTACTGTGGCTCACTAGGGGGTGAGGGGACCCTAGTGAGTGGGTCTGCCCAGTTTGACACTCCTCACTCCCGTTTACTTTTGTCAGCTCCCCTTACTTGGGGGGGGGGGATATAAGGAAAAGATGATTACATTGGAAGCATTTGTGGATTCAGGTGCACCTGACAA
>NW_015512027.1:6220-6850 GCF_001515645.1 Sinocyclocheilus grahami | reverse complement strand
TGTAGGTAACACTGTTGTTTTGTGGTGGTGGACCGCTTTTTTAAAGCTGCACATTTCATTGCTATACCAAAACTTTCTTCTGCTAAAGAAACTGCTGAGATTGTTCTTCAAAATGGTGTAAGGATCCATGGAATTCCAGCGGATATTGTTACTGATCGGGGTCCTCAGTTCATGACTCACTATTGGAAGGCATCTCTGTTTGGCTCTTCTTTCAGTTTCTCTTCAGGTTTCCACACTCAGTCAAATGGCCAAACAGAATTGGTAAATCAGGAACTGGAGAAATACCTTTGCTGCTTCACATCCCATCAGCCATCCTCCTGGAGTCGGTTCCTGGTTTGGGCAGAGCTGGCATACAACACCTTACACAGCTCCACTGGTTTATCCCTATTCAAGTGTTAATTTGGGTTTGAGCCACATCTGTTCTTCAGTCAGAAATAAGTGGAAGGGTTCCCTAGTGCTGAAAGGTTCATTGAACGGTGCAGAGGGTCATGGAAAAGGCCTCACTTGGCCTTGAGACGTGCTTCAACTCATTACAAGAAGCAAGCTGACAAGAGAAGGATGGTGACCCCTCTTCAGAATAGGACAAAGGGTCTGGATCTCAGCTTAGGACTTGTCTTTAAGAGTTGAATT
>NW_015512027.1:3670-4650 GCF_001515645.1 Sinocyclocheilus grahami | reverse complement strand
CCTCTGGGTCGCGTGGCATAGCTTGACTCCGGTGGGCTACACCCCATTCTGGCAGTATTTAAAGAGGGGCTCTCTGCTCTCCACTCCAATCCTGCAGTCTGACAGCGATCACAGACACCAGAGAACCAAAACAAACCCGTGGAGTGTGCGCTTGGCTGGAATGGCTGGAACAGTAATCACCAGATCATGCATCGTTCTCTGCTTGCTTATAAATACGGTGAGGGAACACAACAATGATATATTCAAAGTAAATGAAGCTCTATTGCTATTAGCACTGTGCAGAATTTACATAAATTAGTTTTGATTATGTAGATTAATGATGTATTATTTTACTATCATTTGAAATGACATAACATACATAGTAATTAATCTGTGTGCTACTGTTTGCAGAGTGAGGCGGTTAGTCACAAGTGTAGTTTTAGGTAATTGGTCTAATTTGCTTTAATTAAGTGCATTCTAATAACGTTTCCCATAATAATGTTTAATGTGAAGATTGTATAAGTCACTATACTGGTTTGTGCTTGCATGTAATTTTGTGATGCTGAGAACAGTGCCAAGACTCTACCATCTGAATGAATGTATTTTACATAATTTTAATATATAAACCAAATATTTATGTATAATATAAAAGTTGTATTTAATAAATATGTCTAATTTATTATAATTTGTTACTTTTATATTTTCTATGTACACTGTAAAAAAGATTTTTCTAAGTTAGAAATAAAACAAAGATTACTGGAGTACGTTTTACAAGAAAATACTACATTAGTTTTTCTACTTCTACTACTAAATCTGTTTAATTCACTGTTACTACTTGTTTGTGAAATTTACTATCAATTTCTGAGTGAAAATAGTTTTTACGCCATTTTTCACTGTAGCAGGCACACTTTTTAAACCTTTCGTATTTTTCTACCCCTTTCATGAAACATGTTTTATGTGCTGAAATTATGCTAGCTTATTTCCAAAACATCACTATCCAA